>NC_044904.1:11056100-11252400 GCF_001633185.2 Quercus lobata | reverse complement strand
GATAGGAGTAAGTAATGAAGGAACCACACCCTTCCCAGAAATACCATATTCTTATGAAGCTCAAAATGTCTCGGTCAGGACAGGGATGGCAGAGACTCAAGATCCTTCTTACCCTCCTTTCAGCCAAAATCCGAAGCAGGCATTCGTCGCGTCAAACTTTTGGCGCGACTGAGCTGGGGTCACCCATTATCAGTACCAGCCGCTCTCTTATGAGCATAGCTAACATGGCACCAGCGTGTTAGGAGTCAGGACTGACGCAGGGACAAAGTATCCCTATTTCTTCCTCTCTTCCTTCACTGGTGCCTCCTTTTGCCTCTCTTTCTTCTTCTTTCCACCACCAGATCCATCCTCGTGCTTTTCCTTCTTCCTTTTCTTCTTCTCTCCCACCAAGGAAGGTCCTCCTCTCAATATGGATGCTAATGGGCCCGAATTTGGAAAGACTTGGGAGCAGAGCTTAAAGAGATTTCTGGCTGTTCGTTTGTTGTTGTTGTTGTTTTTATATTGTTTTTGTAACTCGTTTTCTATATAGGCTTGTTTAAGCCCTTCTTTGTACAATGTAATACCCCTTTATATTAATAAAAGTCATCATTGTTTTGTTTCGTATATTCTATCTCTTCTTTTTGAAATGGTTATGTCGTAAATAGACGCACTACTTTGCGACTTCTTTTTTATTTCTATACTCTGAACGATGCTTAGGGCCAAAATCCCAGTTAATAAAAAGATCTTGCTCTGTGCTTATTGAAACTACACTACTTAATAATACTGAATCGAACAAATGATACTTAGGGTTGAAACCCTTACTAAGAAGAAAGACGTTATCATGAACTTACGAGAGCTGTTCGGCACAATAATACCAATCTTGAACAAATGACACTTAGGGTCGGAACCCTTGCTAAGGAAAAGATATTATTATGAACTTTAATAGAGCTGTTTGGCACAATAATGCCGACCTGAGAAAACAACACTTATCCCAAAATAGCCGAGATGACAACTGAATGCTCAGTGCGGTGTAGGAAGTAATCATCCGAGGACATATGACCAAAAAATGAACTGCCCCTACAGGTCGCTGAGTAATAAGGCGTTTCACCATCTTCCCAATAACTTTCATAGCTTTAACCTCTTTTGGTATTTGATCCAAGGATTGAGCAACTTAGAACTCTTATTAAGTAGCTGACCTTTCCATAGGTTTGAGTCCGAGGACCATGCAATACCTTGATTCTGTCCAAAACTTGATTTTCATAACTAGTTGGTTTCCCCATAGGTTTGAGTCCAAGGACCATGCAATACCTTGGTTCTGTCCAAAACTTGATTTTCATAAGTAGTTGGTTTCCTCACAGGTTTGAGTCCGAGGACCATGCAATACCTTGGTTCTGTTCAAAACTTGATTTTCATAAGTAGTTGGTTTCCCTATAGGTTTGAGTCCGAGGACCATGCAATACCTTGGTTCTGTCCAAAACTTGATTTTCATAAGTAGTTGGCTTCCCTATAGGTTTGAGTCCGAGGACCATGCAATACCTTGGTTCTGTCCAAAACTTGATTTTCATAAGTAGTTGGTTTCCCCATAGGTTTGAGTCCGAGGACCATGCAATACCTTGGTTCTGTCCAAAACTTGATTTTTATAAGTAGTTAGTTTCCCCATAGGTTTGAGTTCGAGGACCATGCAATACTTTGGTTCTGTCCAAAACTTGATTTTCATAAGTTCGACTATGGTGTGGGACCTTGGTTTAGGGGGATTAGCAACTCGGTCAAGCCCTTAGAACCGTTCGTGCTGCTGACGCTACGAAGCGCAGCCCCTAGTTAAGAAATGTAGCCCCTAGTGGAACTTTATGCTAAAACACGATATCCAGCTACTGAAAATGATGTGAAGGAGGGTATCAACCCACCACCAGTGCCAAGACACAAGCCCTTCCCACAGATGGCACCAATTGTAAGGACGCGATTTGTAGCGACCCATGATAGTGTTGGGTTCGCACGTGAAAAGGCCCAAACAATATCATTTATAGAGCGTGGGTTTGAAAGGCTAGGCCTTAGTCACCAGACGGCGGGTTTTTTTTGTGGTGTTCATACATGATTTAAATCGTGTTCGCCCTGGGAGTCTTTCTCCTGGAGGCGGGCTGGGAGGCTCTGGTTTTTGGCCATTTTTCCCAGCCTCTGCTTTAGATTGCTTACTTTTCCTTTTATACTAGCCTAGGTTCCTTATCCTTCGTCCACGTGTAGGATCAACTTTTCCAAGACTGATACTTGTCCCATCAACCCATATCCAGAGTGGTTAGGAATGGTTGTAAAAGCTGGAGAGTATGGCTCTGTTAGGTGCAGAGTATTGAATGGCAGTAAGGGCAGCTTTCCCTGGTCGTTATACTTTCCAGCGTACCCTTCTCTATTGACCTAGATATTTTAGATTTTTTCCAAACTGTTCCTATACCGTTTTTACCCTTCCTTCCAGTGAGACCTCGGACATGCTGAGGACTGAATCGTCCTCGGCTGTGTCCCAAGACTATTTTGTACTTGTATTACCGATCCTGAACCATAACTTTCCTCGGCTCGGGCCTTGGGCCCCAAAGAATAAATGGGCCAGGGCCACAAATCATTAGGCCCCATAATTTCTATTTTTATAAAAAAAAAAATTGTATTTAATTTTAAATGCATCTGTGCATTTGCATGGGTTATATGCTAGTATATATAAAAGCGGAGACCTTATACGGGAGAGCATAAGGTTCTACCATGTAACGGATTCCTTGAATTTTTCTTTATTTAGGCTTCTAAATCAACAAAGTTGCATTTATATCAAAGTATTAATTCATTGAATTAACCAATAGAGTAAATACATATATTAATTATCTATAGTTGTGCATTAATTATTTATATTAAATGAATTTATATGATTATTTTTATAAACTCTATATAAGAGATAATTTTTAGTTGGAATAATAATAATAAATTTAGAATATGACATTCTTACTTATATTTAGTTGCTTTAAAAACAATTAACAAAAAAACCATAAAAAATTAAATATTTTGAATTCACTAAAATTAATCTTAATCCTTTAAATTTCCTAACTTCTTTCAGTCACATGTGAGATATATATGTGTGTGTGTGTGTCTGTGTGTGTTAGAATAAAAATATTTATTTTGTTATAGCATAACGAAATTTTAATATTGTGGGGCCAAGGAACTTGTGATCCGGCCCACGTTCTATTAGGACTCGGGCCCATGCCGAGGAAGGTGCGTGCCGAGGACGAATGGGGAAAGGTCGAAGTGTCCAAGTGAACATCCGAGGACGACCCTATCCTTGGCACTCCAGGACTTCAGGGGGAAGAGCAACGTCTCGATGAAGGCTGCCCCCAAAAAGCCCCCTGAAGGAAGTGCGAGTAGAATGGGACCCATGTGGGGGTATGGTGCAAAACTGGTTCAAGGTAAATACGTCCCCTCCGCATTAAATGCACCCGCCAGCGTCCTGACCATATTAATGAGAAAAGACGCCTGGACAGGGTGACTTCGATCATCGCAACTAACAGAAAGTAAGGGGGGATAGCTGATGGGACGTGTATAGAAGTGGGCACTTGCCTGACTAACAAGTGAAGGGCCAAGATCAACCAAGAAGGGCTATATAATGCAAAGATTAGTGCACCAAGAAAGAGGCTGGAAAAAATGGCTAAAAACCAGAACCTCCCAGCCCGCCTCCAGGAGAAAGACTCCCAGGGCGAACACGATTTAAATCATGTATGAACACCACAAAAAAAACCCGCCGTCTGGTGACTAAGGCCTAACCTTTCAAACCCACGCTCTATAAATGATATTGTTTGGGCCTTTTCACGTGCGAACCCAATACTATCATGGGTCGCTACAAATCGCGTCCTTATAATTGGCGCCGTCTATGGGGAGGGCTTGTGTCTTGGCACTGGTGGTGGGTTGATACCCTCCTTCACATCATTTTCAGTAGCCGGATATCGTGTTTTGGCGTAAAGTTCCACTAGGGGCTACGTTTCTTAACTAGGGGCTGCGCTTCGTAGCGTCAGCAGCATGGACGGTTCTAGGGGCTTGGCCGAGTTGCTAATCCTCCTAAACCAAGGTCCCACGCCATAGTCGAACTTATGAAAATCAAGTTTTGGACAGAACCAAGGTATTGCATGGTCCTCGGACTCAAACCTATGGGGAAACCAACTACTTATGAAAATCAAGTTTTGGACAGAACTAAGGTATTGCATGGTCCTCGGACTCAAGCCTATGGGGAAACCAACTACTTATGAAAATCAAGTTTTGGACAGAACCAAGGTATTGCATGGTCCTCGGACTCAAACCTATGGGGAAACCAACTACTTATCAAAATTGAGTTTTGGACAGAACCAAGGTATTGCATGGTCCTCAGACTCAAACCTATGGGGAAACCAACTACTTATGAAAATCAAGTTTTGGACAGAATCAAGGTATTGCATGGTCCTCGGACTCAAACCTATGGGGAAACCAACTATTTATCAAAATCAAGTTTTGGACAGAACCAAGGTATTGCATGGTCTTCGGACTCAAACCTATGGGGAAACCAACTACTTATCAAAATCAAGTTTTGGACAGGACTAAGGTATTGGATGGTCCTCGGACTCAAACCTATGGGGAAACCAACTACTTTAAACAAACCTGGATACTAAGCAAGGCCTAACACTACATGTGACATCTCTGATAATGACTATATCTTCATTGAATGAGGGTCAGACATGAATTCGAGGCTCTACAAGTGCAGGTAAGCTAACGTTCTAAAGCATGATTCTAGATATATCGCATGTACAGCTGCTCATACGTGTTAAAACAATTAGTTCAAAATTCATAAATAATAGTAAGTATTGGCAAGGGCAACTAACAAGTAACCAAAAGGAAAAAAGAAGAAAAGAATTTCATATATGTGTTCAATAGGTTCAACCTACTAGCAGATTACAAAGTTTTCAAAGTGAAAAAGAAATAAGTTAATCGTGAAACTAAAAACAAATACGAAGCCTGGCCAAGGTTTCTACTTCTTTAATTTTGCGTCAACCACACCCTCGGAAGGCGGAACGGGATTAGCTTCGATGCCCTGGAGGATAGTCCCCTCTGGGGAAGGCTGAACAGGGTCAGTATCGGTACTCATGGAGACCACAGCAAGGGGAATTGCCTCTAGGGGCTGGTCAAGTATGGCTGGCTCCTCAGTATTAGGCATCTGAGTTCCAACCGCGGGCTCAGCAACCACTTTGGATACCTCGGGATCCGTACACCGAGATGTTTCTATCACATCCAGAAGTCCTCCCTCTTTGAGCGTCTCGCCAGGAGAGGCGCTGACCTGTACGGTTTCCGATTGAGTGACCCCTTCCTCGGGTTGGTCGCTCACAGCCATGGAGCTGGTGGAGATGGCCTCACGAATGGCTGTAGGGTAGAATATGTTCTCCGCTTTCCACAAATCGGATGAAGCATTCACCCCAGCTTACTTCAAGGACTCTTCCCAAACTTGGGAGCAGTAAAGCCTGCACACTCCAGGAATCTGGGCTTTAAGGATGGCTTGCGTTTCAGCTACCCCCGCATTATAATCATCATCCTCGGCTGTTTCCTTGGCAGCCTCAGCCTCGTTCCTAGCAAACTCGGCCTCCCCCTTGGCCCTTATGGCTTCGTCACGGGCATACTCCGCCACACCTTTGTCATGCTCCTCCGCGACCAGTTTTTTATTTAAATCCTTGATCAGCTCTTTAGCTATTTGCAACTGATCCTCGACTTCTAGCAGATGTTTTGTTTGGTCCTCGGCCTGTTTTTGGGCGCTAACTAAGCCCGCCGAGGCGCTATCCCTTTCTCGGATAGCGACTGTTAGGTCAGCCTTGGCCTTGGCGAGGTCCTCCTCAGAAGCTTGGAGAGTCTTCGCGGCCGCTAAGCGCTTGGAGCGTTCATTCTCGGCCGCCTTACTCTTATTGTTCACCTCTTCCTCCATCCTATAGGTGGCCTGGAGAGTCTGGCAAGGGAGATAAATACATCGTTAATGACAAACCGGGAGTGAGAGTTAAAAAGTTTTAGGTTTCAAGAAGCCTTACCATGCCCAAGTACCTCTTAGTACTGAGGAAGACCTCCTGCATCCTCATTTTCCTCAGCCCATCCACGTCAACGGGGAGCAGCATGGTTCTCCCTAGTGCGTCTGCCACGTAGCCACCCTCGCCATCTCCAAGGTCCCTCATGGATGCAGTTTCCAGCAGTGGACCCCCGTGAAGCATTGGGGCAGGAAGCTAGGCATTTGGCGAGGACTGGGCCTCGATCCCCTTTCCTTTGCCTTGGAGGATTGGACTTCAGTCTCTTTACCCTTGCTTTGGTGCCCAATCTTCAGTTGTTTTGTACGTGGAGCCTCCTCCTTCTCCTTAGAAGGTTGGGATTTTCCCCCATCTATGGTTTCCTTGCCCTTGGGGCTCTTCTTTCTCTTTGAATCAGTGCCTTCCGGCCGAGGAGGCAGAGTTGGTTGGGGGGGAACAGGAAGTTTGGGGTGGGGGGATTGTGGCTGTGACTTGGTGGAAGATGACCTAGTCTGGACAGTCTGGGGCTGAGGTGGTGGGGAAGGAGCATTGAGTTGTGGCGTTCCCTGCGCATCCTTCCCTGGTTGACCCTCGAGGAGTTCGAATAGGGGGGTCGGGGGCCTTCTCTTGAGTCCCATCTCGGCTTGGGAAGAGATGCCTACTGACGACAATTCCGCCTCGGATAGGGCTGGGTCCCCTATATCACCAGAAGGATTCTCGGATGGGTTGGCTAGGTCAAACACCCCAAACCCTTCCTCGGGCTGATTTAACTCGCCTTCGTCCTCCGCTACTTGATGAGATGAGGAAGGGCCCACCAGTGGGATGCTCTTTGGGATAGATGGTACCTTGGAGATTAAAAATCCTGTCTCGACCACGGTAATTTTTGGAAGCCGAGGACGACTGGCGCTGATCACGTGCCTTGCGTCTGCAAATGACTTCTGAACAGGAGGGTACCCTAATATTTTGTGAGCGGCTCGGACTTGACCATCTCCGTCATTTACGAAAAATGCCGCTTATAGAACAGTCTCCAAGTCCACCCAGTTAACTGTAGACACCCCATTTTACAAATTGCATTTAACCAACCGGTAGATCTTCAGATTTGTGATACAAAACAAATCTTGATATTCTAACGATCGTAATGGTATGTCATGGGCATTTAACCAACCGGTAGATCTTTAGATTTGTGATACAAAACAAATCTTGATGTTCTAACGATCATAATGGTATGTCATGGGTTTTGATCGGACCACCTGATCAAAAGTTATCATACAAGCAATTTTCAATGATCATGGCCTCGCCTACACGATGGGCCTGATCACATCCTATTCTAAACACTTAATTTTGATTGGTTCTCACAAGAATTAATTTAAAATTAATCAAGTGTGATTTTTGATTGGATTTCATTTTATTTCATTTTTTTAAAAAAATAAAAAATGTTTTTCTTTATGGCATCTTATCTGCTCTTTTGAAAAAAATTCTTGGAGATATGATCCATGAAAAATTCAAAAAAAAAGAAAAATTCTCAAAAAACGTCATTATCTTCAGCTGAAACTTGAATCACATTTTTGGTCAGAAAAACGTTGAAATTTGGATTTCTCTATTTCTATAAAAGTTGTAGAGAATTAAATTTCCTTTCAAAAAACATCAATCCGAATCAATTGGAATTTTGAGCAGCAAGTTATGGCCAAAATACGAAACAGGTGCAGAAGACAACATAAATTCAGCATTATCTTCAATTTTCTCTCAAAATTCCAAATGAGTTCAACGTCAAATCTGTTCAAGCCTATCTAATAGACTTATCCTTTCCCTTTGTTTCAGAAGAAATATTTTTGAAAAATAAATTGGGTAAAGAAACAGATACAGCCTATGAAAAAAATTCAAAAATGCTCAAAATACGTTACTATTTTCAGCAGCAATTTGAAACACATTTTTGGCATGGATAACGTTGAAATTTGGCTTTCTCTATTTCTGAAAAAGTTGTAGATAATTGAATTTCCTTTCAAAAGACACCCATATTGAATCAATTGGAATTTTGAGCGGAAAATTAGAGGCAAAATACGAAGCAGGTGCAGCATCATTTCAAAATTTGAATGGAGATCAACACCAAATCCATCCCCAGCTCATTTAAACAGATTATCTCCTCCCTTAGCTTCAGAAGAAAGCTAATAATTTAGCTTTAAAGCTAAGCCATCCCTTCCCCTATAAATAGAGAAGACCTCTTCCATTCTCTGGACCCCGAATTCCCTCTAGAGAGCTAGTGAGAAAGCAGAAAAAAAAAAGCTATTGAGCAACCATTGTTCTTACTTTGGTTGTAGTTGAGTACTTCCTTGCTTTCTTCCTAGCCCTTTAGGTGATCATTTCCCCTTTTAATTTATGCTGGTAAGTAGTTAACTTTTTTTAATTCTTTATACATGCTAGAATAAATGCTTACAAATCATTATTCACTTCTTTTATTCTATGCTTGGATGAACATGCCTATGTCTTATTGGTTTTCTCTTACATGTTTAGATGAACACTTCTAGGCCAATACACAATTTTCTTTTGAATGCTTAGATGAGCACTTCTAGGCTAAAACACAATTTTCTCTTTAATACTTAGATGAACATGTCTAGGTAGTTGTTTTACTTTTTTAAATGCTTGAACAAACATGTCAAAGTATTTTGATTTTGTCTAGATAAACATGTCTAGGGTTTTTCCTTTACTTCTCTTCATAATTGCTTGGATGATCAAATATGCTTAAAGGTTTTATTTTTATTTGCTTCTCTTTGCAATTATGTTGATGACAAATAACATGACAATTTTTTTTTTCCCTCACATGCTTAGATGAACATGTCTAGACTAGGAATTCTTTATTTATATTGATCTCTTGGATGAACATGCCATTACCTTCATTTTTGTTATCTAACAAGTTTTATTTTATTTTTTATTTTTTCTCTTTATGTCAAATACCCCTAACATATGTTTATTTACACTTCCTGCAAATCACATGTTTATATGACATATTCTTTGTATTTGTTTGACATGACATGACATTGGCCACCTTAACCTAGGAGACCGGTTTCACCGGGCAAGATGGGTGCTTAATCCCTTCCCATCTCGTAAATTAGCCTCCGAACCAAGATCAAGGGTTCTAGACAATGCTCTTGTATTTACAATTTTACTTTTTTTTAGAATGTAACTAGGAAATAAAGCAATGTAATTTACTTTTCTTAGATTGTATCTAGGACAAAAAGCATTGTAAATTTTTGTTACAAAATTCGATGTAAATTGTCATATACATTAATACAACAGAAGTATTTTTCATTAAAGGTTTTCTTGTTTTTCCTTTTAAATTAAATAAGTGGCGACTCCATGTAAAACCCTTGATCTAGGGGGGAGCACATTTTTACATTGACTAAGTGAAAATGCTGTTGATAGGCGTGTGGATCTACAAAAGAAAAACACATATGCATGGTTAATTACCGAACAACATCAGATTAGGATGGCGTAAAGGGTCAGCGCCCTTCCATTCCCAATACCCCACCTGGTTCTCCTTCTACTATGGGGCACGGATCGCCATCGTGCCATTCACCAGAGACGATAAGGAAATCCTTGTTTAATCCCTTGTTGGAATCAGGGAGGCATTGGATTAGTCGAACCCTCTCGTCTCTCGTCTTTATGCAGTAGGATTTCCCCTTCAAACTTTGGAGATTATAGCACCAATTCACGTCATGGTGGGTCAGTCTTAGCCCCATCTTTTCGTTTAAAGCATCCACGCAACCCAGAATCCTAAACATGTTGCCGGCGCATTGGGTAGGGGCTAATCGGAAGTGCCTGAGGTAACCCCTCGTTACCGACCCCATAGGGATTCTCATACCCCCCTCTACAAAGGTGAGGACAGGAATTACTACCTCGCCCGTTTCCCTCTTATAGTGCCACTCCCCCATCTTACAATGCCTCAGACTTACGTTGGGAGGAATTTTGTAATCGGCGATGAACTTGTTCATCGCCTCTTCAGTATCGACTAATTTCCTTAGTCTTGATTTAACCATTTTTATGATTTACTCAACAAACTCAACCAGCAACGGGAGAAGGAAGGGAACCAGAGAAAAATAAACCCAGAAAAGAAAAAGCACGAGTTAATGGAGGCAGGGAACTTACATAACAGAGGAAAGGCGCTTCAGATAGGCTTTTTGTACTGGAGATAGACTTGAGTTTGGACGAAAGTTCAGATGAACCCAGGGTGTATGCGCTAGAACTCTTAAGTGCAAAACTGAAGAGGCAGATCCGTTCCAAAAAGTCATTTATATTTTCTAGAGTAACTGCACAAATTTTCTCGCCCATAAAGACCAAGGAATCACCACCGTTTGATCTTCATCATGCCGTAGAACGTGGGAAACACAGAACCGCCCGTATTTAATGAGGCCACGTTTCACCTTCCAGGGACTCCAGGAACGTGTCTCGGGCAGATGAAAAGTCTCGGGAACCGATAGGTGACAAGGATTGACAGGCATTGACAGATGTTTGGCGTCATCAAAACCTTCCTATCCGTCCGAGGAGCCGGATAGTAGGATTTTGAGGGGCTATTGTGGGGCTAGAGAACTTGTGATCCGGCCCACGCTCTATTAGGGCTCGGGCCCATGCCGAGGAAGGTGCGTGCCGAGGACGAATGGGGAAAGGCCGAAGTGTCAAGGTGAACATCCGAGGACGACCCTGTCCTCGGCACTCCAGGACTTCAGGGGGAAGAGCAACATCTTGATGAAGGCTGCCCCCAAAAGCCCCCTGAAGGAAGTTCGAGTAGAATGGGACCCATGTGGGGGTACGGTGCAAAACTGGTTCAGGGTAAATACGTCCCCTCCGCATTAAATGCACCCGCCAGCGTCCTGACCATATTAATGAGAAAAGACGCCTGGATAGGGTGACTTCGATCATCGCAACTATCAGAAATCAAGGGGGGACAACTGATGGGACGTGTACAGAAGTGGGCACCTGCTTGACTAACAAGTGGAAGGCTAAGATCAACCAAGAAGGGCTATATAATGCAAAGATTAGTGCACCAAGAAAGAGGCTGGGAAAAATGGCCAAAAATCAGAGCCTCCCAGCCCGCCTCCAGGAGAAAGACTCCTAGGGCGAACACGATTTAAATCATGTATGAACACCACAAAAAAAAAACCCGCCGTCTGGTGACTAAGGCCTAACCTTTCAAACCCACGCTCTATAAATGATATTGTTTGAGCCTTTTCACGTGTGAACCCAACACTATCATGGGTCGCTACAAATCGCGTCCTTACAAATATAATTTTTCTAAGATTTATATGAGAAACAATATTTTTTTTTAATGTGAGAAACAATTGAAACACTATATCATGCAATAATTGAAACTCGAACAAAAATGGGAAAAAATTAGTAACACACAATTAAGTATGTAAAAAAATAAAAAATAAAAAAATTGAATGATATATGCATTTTTTTAGTAGGCATGAAACATGCTTATCACTATTAACTACCATATCATGCAATCTTAGTGTCTTTCTATTGTGTCTATAAAATAACTAAAAATTACAATTTTTACAAAGAAATTTATTGAAAATTTTTTATACATTGATAGTTAGGGAATTTAATTCATGAATGTCTCTATTGGAAGCTACAAGATTCTTGGTAAAATTTACTAAAATATTGAAGAAAACTGATAATAAGTTGCACTGTACATCGTGTAGGAATTCAGGTAGTTGTTTTTATAAAACTTGGGCTCTAACTATTCCTATTGGCTTAATTAATATGTATGTATGCATTATGGTAGTATTAATTTAGATATTCTCACAAATTATTATAACAGTTTCGATAATAATTTTATGTTTTTTTTCTTCTTTATATAAATTTTTTAATTAATTCAAGCAATTACACGATCATAATACTAGTCTCATATTAAAAGAATAGAAAACAAACAAAATACAAGTTACAAATGGCCTAATCTATCCCTATCCCTAAGTGTTATTCCATTTATACAAAACTCAAGTAAGGAGAGTGTCATTTCTTTCATAGTTTGCATTTTTTTTTTTCTTCTAAAAACATAATTGCAAGCTAAGAAAGTTACGAAAAAAAAAATCTACTTATTCTATTGTGATTATAGAAATCAATGGTAGAGTATTATTTATACAAACATTTGGAGCAAAGTGTCATTTTCATAAAACTCAAGGGAGGTTGGTGTAATTTATAAAAAAATTTAAAATAGTATGTTAGGTTCTAAAGACTTAGGAACTAATGTATTTAGAACTCTAATGTGTAATGTTGGCAAACCATAATCAAAACAGTTGTTAGTCTTGTTTAGACTTGCTCAAAGTGTGTGCGTTGTATGTAAAGTTGGAATCGAGTGGTTGTAGAAGTATTAGTGACTTTCGGCCTGGCTCGATCGATCGAATCTCGGGCAGAAATTTTTTTTTGCAGATTTTTCCAACTCAGCCCTAGCCTATTAAAACTTGTAGGGTTTTATGTTTTGCCTTAAGTATAAAAGGCAAACCATAGCCACGTTTTTTAGGTTGCTCTATTTTACTGTGTGTGTGAATCTTTTGCGAGATCTAGAGGTGGTTGCCTTCACACATGCTTAGGATTATCAAGAAGGAGATTTGATTGAGAGCTTGATGATCATTCAGTTGTTGCACTAAGGAGCTTAAAGAAACATAAGCGGGTGAGCTTGTCCTTGTTGGAGAATCCAAGAAAGAAGGAGTCCGTGGTCTCGGAGTTTACACATGGTTGTGTCAGTAAGTTTCTACTAGTGGGTAGCAATAGGATGTTAGTGGTCTAAGTCCTATTATAAAACTTCGATTCTTTTATAGTGGATTCAGGTTTACCTTAAGGATAACTAGGTTAAATCCTCCCCAGGTTTTTATCGGTGTGGTTTCCTAGGTCATCATATCATTGTGTTTTTTATATTTCCGCTGCTATGCATGATATGATTGTTTGATTGTGATAACCTAAATCTGGAATTTGGACTAAGTAATAACTTGGCTAATTAACTAGGTTAATCCAATTGTATTTTAAGGGGTCTAAAAACTAACATAGTATTTAAACTCAATTACTAGAAGTTTCAAGAATTATAAAGAAAGTTTGAAAATTGAAAATTATTATAGTTATTAATACAAATTTATTTTGATTTTGTTTGTGTATAATATATTAAATATGAATTTGATAATTATTGTAGTTATTAATATTTTTTTATTATGATTTTAGTTCTGTGGGGGCCATTCGATCAATAGGCCTATTAAGGTCAGGATTGTTGGGCCTGTGGTCTATCCGAGGATGCATATCCGTCCGAGGAGATCAAGTCAGGTCATAAGGTAATTGCTGAAGGGGGTGGTAGTCAATATCACGACGGTGAGGTGCTGTATTTGTCCGAGGACGCCATACTCCTCGGCACTATTCGTCCGAGGACGAACAAGGGCGCGGTCTTGTTGCAGCCGGGCCTCAGAATTATGTCACCAATGCAGATAGGATAATAGATCAAGGGTAAAAGGGAAAAGATAAACAAATATCTATAACCACAGCTGCCTCCACATTAATGACTTCTCAACCAACTCTCTGGCCGCATTAATGTGGAGGTGATACCTGAAGCCTTACAGCTGCCCGTAGGAAGTTCCAGGAGGTGCTAGATGGGACAGAAAGAAATCCTCCGAACCTAACCTACACGTGTGTGGTGAGGATGGAAGGAAAATAGTGGTATATAAACTGAAAGAAGAACATGCAAAGGGGGGATCGAAAAAAAAAAAAGAAAAAGAAGAGAAAAGGAAAACCTAGCAAAAAAGAAGAAGAACGAAAAGAGAAAAAAATCTGTGCTAATTAACAAGCAAAACGATCGTTGTGCTAGCTTGGGGCCGTCAATATACGTGAGGATGAGTCTTTTCATTATACAAAAGTTAACCTAGTTCTTTACACCCACGCTCTACAAATCATATTGTTTGGGCCTATTTACGGGGGAACCCAGTATCGTGTTGGGTCATTGCAAATCGTGTCCCTACAAGTTCTAAATGGAACTATTTAATAAATATTATGACAATTAATAAATATTTGTTATGATTGTGTTTTTATATGAAATTTGTAGTTGCACGATTTTCCTGGCCCAAATTCGATTGATCAGGTCCTGGCCCAAAGCGCAACCCACAATAAATATTTGTAGAGGATGGGTCAAAGAACTTGGCCTTAGCGTGTCTATTCAGTCTGATGCATGGGCAATATGGTTGCTGAAAATAAAGACATGAAAATGGATCTCTCCCGTATAAGTTTATTTCTTTAGTTCCCCATACAGAAATTTTCGTCCCCCTCTTTAAGGGACTCCACTACATTATATAGTTCCCTTCTCTCATCTCAACCCTACACTTGTTGACTATCTAAGCACATACTTGAGTGGCTGTCCCATCAGACACCTTCATCTCTCCCCATGTGAGTTGCAGAGGCCAAGGCGGTACTGTTCAGAGGTCATTTCCTCATTAATGCGGCCAAGAGGGTGGTTGGGGCGCAATTAATGTGGTGGTAGCTCTCCATGGGATATTTTGGATTTTATTCATTTTATATGTTGGGAGGACGAACCGAAGTGGCTGGGGAGAGTTCCTCGTCTGGGCTTCGTGATGTCCGAGGAGGAGTTACTCCTCGGACAGGTTTCCTTGGCGTTTATGGGATTGAGTAATGCTTCATACGTGGTTTCTCTTCGGACAGGACGCTCCTCGGACGGGCCTGAATTTGGAATAGCCCATTATTTCTGGGCCGGGCTCCACATTAGTCCCTCAAAACTCCGGTTTCTATCTCCCTCTGAGGAGGAAAAGACGGGGTTTTGATATTTTGGGAGAGGGTGGAAATAAGGAGAGCGTGTGGCGCGCGTGCGGACCGTTACTTCTGACGCGCTGCAATTTACGAGGCGCGGCCATTAACTTCTGGAGGCGTTATGTTCCCTCATCCAACGGTGTGGCGTAGATCGAACGGCTATCGTTTTTTCCCGTATTTTTAGGCAGAAGCGATCTTTTCTCTCTCCTCCTGGCTATATGAGACGTCATAGGGGTTCAATTTCTTCTTTTATCTGCATTTCACAAACCTTAGAGGCTTCCAGAGAACTCCATCGAACCCCAGAGATACACGAACACTTGCGACCGTTACGCCATCGTAACCGTTTTTGTGAAGCGTTTCGTCCACGAGAGATTCCCAGGCGCCTCATTGAACGTTTTGTGAAGGTACCAGTACATTTCGTTCATCTTGCTGTTTCAATTTCCTCCTCGGACTCTACTTTTTTTTTTCTGAGTCTTTACTTTTGTTCCTCGGTTCAGTCCAGATGGGTAGATTTGAGAAATTAGTTAACACCCCCGCCGCTATGGAAGCCTTAGGGCTAAATATCACATTCCCCCGGGGGTTGGGCTGCGGTACTGTCCTCTTGAAGGAATATTGACAGATAGGCGTGCGGGAGAAGTCGTTATCCCCATGATTGCCTTCATAGAGGGAGGGATGACACTTCCCATGCGTAGGATTACAAGGGAGTACTTGTTCAACCATAGGTTGACGTCGTACCAGTGTGCCCCGAATATGTTCAAGATACTAGGCTGTGTAGATGTCTTAAACGAGCGGATGAATCTAGGCCTTACTTGGCACGATGTGGCTTATCTGTACGAATGTCACCGCCTCGGGGATGAGGGGTATTATCTTAAATCCCGGAGCGAGGACGTTAGGTTGATCTCTTGTCTCCCAATATCCAATAAGACAGTGAAGAATGATTTCCTTATTGCTTCTGGGGAGTGGTTCGACGGTATTCATTGTCCAACTCGGGCAGGAAACCCAGGTGCGGCGTTTCTAGGATCGGTCCCTTTTGGGATAGGATTTAGCATTGAGGGGTTACACTTTTTGCTTTCTTTATAACTGGAAGATTTCGTGGACTAATCCCCTTTTCCTTGATTGTTTGCAGATAAAATTCACGTCGCCCCTCGGCTAAACTTTGTGAACGTGCCAGCGCTGAACTACCTTCTTAGGTCGGAGATCTACGTTTCCGAGGACGGGCAGTTGCGTGCTGCCCATCTGGTTCTGGGCTATCAACCCCTGAGCAGCTCTTTCCAGGCTATCGGTCACGCCATAAGGGCTGGTAGTCCGAGGTTGGCTCGGATTGACGTGTCCAGGGACGGGCTCCTAGCTGAACACGATCTGCCACCAATTGTGTTGCCCGGTGTTAGAGATCCCTACTTGGCAGAGCAGCTACCTCCGCCAAACGAGCCTGGTGCTGCCGCTCAGGTCGAAGAGGAAGCTGAATCATCTCGTCTTTCCCTTGAGGCAGAAATAGACGAGTTTTATTTTAAGGAGGAAGTTCAACAGACCCCCCTGGTGGAATTTTCTGATCCCGAAGGAGAGCAGGACCGACATTCTGCAGTTGGTGTTCCTTCCATCATTCTCTGCTCGGACGATACTTCGGACGAGGAGGTAGAGCCCATGGCAGAAAAGGGAAAAACTCTAAAGGAGCTGATGGCCTCCCGAGGGAAAGGCCGGTTGCCGAAAGGACAGTCCTCGAAGGCACCAACTCCACCACAGGGCAAGACCCTCCCTCCTGTGGTTCCTACGGACACCTCAGACCTTGGCCTTAAGGTTAATCTGGACTTAAAGAAGAAAAGGCCGGCCGACACTCCTGAGGAGGGCGAGGTGGTTGCCCAACCGACCAAGCAGCAAAAAACCACTCGCGCGCCAAGGAGCAGAAGGGGAAACTCCTCGGAGAGTCGAGACGAGGAGACTCTTGCGGATGTACATGCTACCCCGCGTGTATGGGGCCCCAGATTGGAGCTGGATGGGGTGGCCATTCCCTACAATGCTTCGATCCGAGAGTACAATCGAGGCCGGGCGGGCTACGTGGCCGAGGCCTTAGAGCAGCCCCTACTCCTTCCTCGGGATATGGAGGCTTATAGGCGGTTCTCTCAGCCCGAGATCTTCCTATCCCTTAAAAGGGATCTCGCGATGGTAAGTAATCCTTTACTGTTTCATTAATTTCTTTGACCTTAGATTACAGCAATCTTGTTTCGTTTGTAGATTACCCAGCAGGTGTTCGTGGCTGAGGAATTTTGCCGTGGTAATAGTAGTCGGGCTGAGGTCGAGAACCAGGCGCGAGCGGAGGTGGAGAAAACCTTGGGGTCCCTCCAGCACGATTACACTGAACTTATGGACAAGTTCAAGGAGTCGGAGAACCGGCGCAAGTCTGCAGAGGCTGGTTTGAAGAGTGCTGAGGCCCAGGCAGAGGACCAGCGCAAGGAGCTGTTCTCGACCCAGATTAACCTTGCCACCGAGAAACAGGCAGTGCAGGATCTCAAGACCGCTCTGCAAAGGGTCGAGGATGAGCTGCGACGGGCCAAAGAGGAGGCCCAACTGATCCGAGAAGCCACAGAGGCTGAGAAGAGTGCCGCACGCCAGCTCGGGGCCGAAGAGACGGAGGCCAGGCTATCCGAGGAAATCCCCGAGGTATGCCGGGAGTATTGCGATATCTCATGGTCTCGTGCCCTCGACGCTGCAGGAGTTCCTGCTGACTCGGCGCTGAGACTGCCCGAGAGCATCTTCTATCCTAAAGAGATCCGAGCGCATCCTGATGGTGTTCAAGCTGCCTCTGAGCAGGATCTGGCGACGCCTGATGCTGTCCTTGTGCCCAATATGGCGGATGATCCCGTCGCAGACTCTACCATCGAGGTTCCGCCTCCTCAGCCCGAGCAGAAAGGAGATCCTCCTGCTGAGGCTTAGCCTTCTAGGCTTTTGATCTTTGTACTCTTTCCTTTTTTGACCGAGAGTCGTCCAATTTTCCCGCTCTTTTGTAAGGACCTCTCCTTCTAATGTACTCGGAATATTAATATAAAATGTTCGTTTTGCTTACTATGGATGCACGTCAGTAGCGCTCTTCTTTAAACATTTGCAACTATGTAGATACAGATAAACGGTCAAGATAAAAATGGGTTTTTGGGCTGCGCATCTGAGGGTTGCGATGGTGCCAGACTGCGCGCATGTATTAAAATGGTTCCCTTTAAGTAATGATCTCCCAATCTACCATAAGCAATAATTTCCCCCAAGTCTGTGGCCCGAGGAGCCATGCAAGACTTAGGTTCATTTTAGAGCTATGATAGTTGTCTTAAGTATTAATTTCTCTTTAGTCTGTGGTCCGTGGAGCCATGCAGGACTAGGTTCTGTTTAAAACTTATATTAGTAATAATTTCCCCCAAGTCTGTGGTCCGAGGAGCCATGCAGGACTTGGGTTCTGTTTAAAACTATGGATAGTTGCCTTAAGTATTAATTTCCCCTTAGTCTGTGGTCCGTGGAGCCATGCAGGACTAGGTTCTGTTTAAAACTTATATTAGTAATAATTTCCCCCAAGTCTGTGGTCCGAGGAGCCATGCAGGACTTGGGTTCTGTTTAAAACTATGGATAGTTGCCTTAAGTATTAATTTCCCCTTAGTCTGTGGTCCGTGGAGCCATGCAGGACTAGGTTCTGTTTAAAACTTATATTAGTAATAATTTCCCCCAAGTCTGTGGTCCGAGGAGCCATGCAGGACTTGGGTTCTGTTTAAAACTATGGATAGTTGCCTTAAGTATTAATTTCCCCTTAGTCTGTGGTCCGTGGAGCCATGCAGGACTAGGTTCTGTTTAAAACTTATATTAGTAATAATTTCCCCCAAGTCTGTGGTCCGAGGAGCCATGCAGGACTTGGGTTCTGTTTAAAACTATGGATAGTTGCCTTAAGTATTAATTTCCCTTTAGTCTGTGGTCCGTGGAGCCATGCAGGACTAGGTTCTGTTTAAAACTTATATTAGTAATAATTTCCCCCAAGTCTGTGGTCCGAGGAGCCATGCAGGACTTGGGTTCTGTTTAAAACTATGGATAGTTGCCTTAAGTATTAATTTCCCCTTAGTCTGTGGTCCGTGGAGCCATGCAGGACTAGGTTCTGTTTAAAACTTATATTAGTAATAATTTCCCCCAAGTCTGTGGTCCGAGGAGCCATGCAGGACTTGGGTTCTGTTTAAAACTATGGATAGTTGCCTTAAGTATTAATTTCCCCTTAGTCTGTGGTCCGTGGAGCCATGCAGGACTAGGTTCTGTTTAAAACTTATATTAGTAATAATTTCCCCCAAGTCTGTGGTCCGAGGAGCCATGCAGGACTTGGGTTCTGTTTAAAACTATGGATAGTTGCCTTAAGTATTAATTTCCCCTTAGTCTGTGGTCCGTGGAGCCATGCAGGACTAGGTTCTGTTTAAAACTTATATTAGTAATAATTTCCCCCAAGTCTGTGGTCCGAGGAGCCATGCAGGACTTGGGTTCTGTTTAAAACTATGAATAGTTGTCAGTAGCCCAGCAAGCAGCGGATAATCATGAAAGAAAACGTGTGCTAAGCCATTCTCATTAATAATAATATCTTCTGAGGTTATTTACATCCCATGGTCGAGGTACAGCTTTTTCATCTAAATCTTCTAGGTAATAGGCACCTATTCCGGCCACGGATGTGACACGGTATGGTCCCTCCCAATTGGGCCCCAACTTGCCCGGTTGTGGTTCAAACATCCGAGTCATCATTCTTTGGTAGGTTGAGCTTGCGTTCTTTAGCCCAAACGGCATCACCTTGTAATGATAGTTTCCGATGGGCATCATGAAAGCCGTTTTCTCCTGGTCCTCTAGCGCAAGGGGTATCTGATGATAGCCTTGGAAGGCGTCCAGGAAGCTCATTTGAGGGTGCCCCACGGTTGCATCCACCAATCGATCAATTCGGGGTAGGGGGAATGGGTCCTTTGGGCATGCCTTGTTCAGGTCCGTGAAGTCTACGCAGACCTTCCATTTCCCTGTCTTCTTCTTTACCACCACTGTGTTTGCCAACCACTCTGGGTAAAAGACCTCTTTGATAGCCCCCGCTCTTTTTAGCTTTGCCACTTCGTCTTTTACGGCACTAGCATGTTCCTTTGAAGGGCGTCGGGGTGGCTGCTTCTTCGGAGTGGAAGAGGGGTTGACGTTCAGGTGGTGACAAATAAGGCTGGGATTGACGCCCAGGGCGTCGTAGGCTTCCCATACGAACACGTCGACATTTTCTCTAAGAAATCCGACCAGTTCCTCCTTTTCTTGAGAGGGCAATTCCGAGCCGACCAGAAAGAACTTCCCCGGGTCGTCGTTGACAGCGATTTTATCTAAACTTTCACACCCTATCTCCTCGGCCAGTTCGTCGTCTTGCTCTGCCGAGGCGGCTGATTGCTATAAACTTTCAGGGGCCGAGGACTCAGCATGGGGCCGATGTAAGACGGCGGCCACCATACAATGCCTGGACACGGCATGATCTCCTCGGATCTCTTCCACTTGTCCTTTGGATGGGTATTTCACCTTCTGATGAAGTGTGGAGGTTACGGCTTCCAGGGCGTGGATCCATGGCCTGGCGACTATCGCGATGTAGGGTGAGTAAACGTCGACGACGATAAAATTCACTTCCACCACCTCCGTCCCAGTCTGTATGGGTAGTCGGATTTGTCCTTTTGGCGTAACCATTCTTCCCTCGAAGCTAAGAAGGGGGGAGTCATAAACTGCCAAATCTTCTAGCTTCAGGTTCAGCCCCTTGTATAGATCAGGGTACATTATCTCTACTGCACTTCCCGAATCCACCAACACCCTTTTCACGTCAAAGCCCCCAATCCTCAGAGTGACCACCAAGGCATCATCGTGAGGTTGAATAGTTCCTCTCTTATCCTCATCCGAGAACCCCAGTATCAAAGAGCTTCCCTTTTTTGACCTTTTGTGTTCCCTCTGCCTGCTCCCGGAGGGGAACCGATCAACAGCTAACACCCTAGGGATGGGTGGTCCCGTTCTTTCTGGTGTAGCGAAGATGACATGTATCGTCCCGGTGGGTGGTCTTAAGGTCACGTCCTTTCGAGGTTCTTGTGTTGCTTGGCCGGTGTGGCCGCTCGATGGGTGCAGCAGGTGACGTAACTTTCCTTATCAGACCAACTGATCCAGATGTTTCCACAGGTTCTGGTTACGTTTGGAAGGTTCTCCAGCCATCTTTCCCGGCCACCTGAAATAGGGTTCATCTCTTACTTTCTCCAGTACCTGTTGTACGGGCTCTTTGAATATGGCATTCACTGTTTGCGGGTTACTCTGCCCAGCCTGTCGCGAAAAATCTCTCCTCGGCTGACCATGATTGTGCCGTTCCGACCTGAAATCATTTGCTTTGGGGTGGATAACCTTCTCCTTCCCCCTCCCTTGTAGCTGATCTTCCTCCACTCTTTTGTACTTGTCTATCCTATCCTTCAACTGATCAACGTTGGCAACCGGTTTGCCAGTGAGGGATTTCCTTAAGCCATGGTCGGTGGGGAGGCCGCTTTTGAATGTGCTGATAGCGACAGCATCGTGGTTATCATCCAAGTCATTATATACTTCCCAGTATCTATCGGAGTATGCTTTCAGAGTCTCTCCCTCGTGCATGGACAAGGACAATAGCGAACCGAGAGGCTTGGGGACTCTGGTGTTGGTGATAAAGCGAGAGCAGAAATCCCGAGTGAGCTGCTTGTAAGAGCTTATGGAATTTGTTTTCAGGCCGTTGAACCATCTCATCGCCATTGATCCCAAGCTGGACGGGAAGATTTTACACATAAGGGCCTCATTTTGCGAGTAGATCGCCATCTTTTGGTTAAATTGACTCACATGCTCTACCGGGTCTGATCGACCACTATAGATGGCGAACGCCGGTTGGTTGAACCGTCGAGGCAGCTCAGCCCCTTCAATTCTATACGTGAAGGGGGACCTTGAAACCTGATCCAACGCCTTCTTCATGGCGTCGTTTCCCGAACCCTTACTAGATGGGCTCTCATACTTCCGCACAGGGCGTAGTTCCTTTTCGTAGGTAAAGGTTTCACTTGGGGGGGTCCTTGACCTTCGTCGGTAACTCACATCCTCCGCATTAGAGGACTTGTCTGAGTCTGAAGGAGATCGCCTTCGCTGTGCTCGTCGTAGCTTCCTCTTCAGATCATCTATCTCTCGCTGCATGGCCTGGTGACTATTTCGCTTCTGGGACACGTGACTACCTATCTGAGTGTGACTCTGGCTTGTCCGGATAGTATGCACACTTCCCTCACGATTTCCCCTGCGGCCTGGGTTGACGGGATTATTTTGCCTCTGGGACTCGGCGGGTTGTGTCTGTTGGGAGTTAGCCTGGTGAGGATTCTCCTGGTGCGGACCTAGTTCTGCCATGCTTGACCGTTGTGCTAGCTGATGCTCTAGTTCTTCCCACAGACGGCGCCAATTGTAGTTGCACGATTTTCCTGGCCCAAATTCGATTGATCCGGTCCTGACCCAAAGCGCAACCCATAATAAATATTTGTAGAGGATGGGTCAAAGAACTTGGCCTTAGCGTGTCTATTCAGTCTGATGCATGGGCAATATGGTTGCTGAAAATAAAGACATGAAAATGGATCTCTCCCGTATAAGTTTATTTCTTTAGTTCCCCATACAGAAATTTTCGTCCCCCTCTTTAAGGGACTCCACTACATTATATAGTTCCCTTCTCTCATCTCAACCCTACACTTGTTGACTATCTAAGCACATACTTGAGTGGCTGTCCCATCAGACGCCTTCATCTCTCCCCATATGAGTTGCAGAGGCCAAGGCGGTACTGTTCAGGGGTCATTTCCTCATTAATGCGGCCAAGAGGGTGGTTGGGGCGCAATTAATGTGGTGGTAGCTCTCCATGGGATATTTTGGATTTTATTCATTTTATATGTTGGGAGGACGAACCGAAGTGGCTGGGGAGAGTTCCTCGTCTGGGTTTCATGATGTCCGAGGAGGAGTTACTCCTCGGACAGGTTTCCTTGGCGTTTATGGGATTGAGTAATGCTTCATACGTGGTTTCTCTTCGGACAGGACGCTCCTCGGACGGGCCTGAATTTGGAATAGCCCATTATTTCTGGGCCGGGCCCCACAAAATTATTTATTATAATATATATTTAAAAAAAATGATATTGCAAGTTTTTGATTAAGGCTTTAAATAATAGAATATATCATAGAATCATTTATTCTATTATTTATACAAACATGTAAGGACACGATTCGTAACGAACCATAACAGTGTTGGGCTCGCTCGTAAAAAGACCCAAACAATATCATTTGTAGAGCGTGGGTTTGAAATATTAGGCTTTGGTCACCAGGTGGTGGGTTTTTCGTGATATCCATACATGGTTAAGTCGTCTTCGCCCTTGGAGTCTTTCTCCTGGAGGCGGGTTGGGAGGCTCTGGTTTTTTGCCATTTTTCCCAGCCCCTGCTATGAATTGCTTACTTTTCCTTTTATACTAGCCTGTGTTTTTTATCCTTCGTCCACGTGTAGGATCGACGTTTCAAGACTAATACTTGTCCCATCAGCCCATACCCAGAGTGGTTGGGGGTGGTTGTAAAAGCTGGAGAGTATGGCTTTGTCAGGTGCAGAGTATTGAATGACAGTAAGGGCAGCTTTCCCTAGTCGTTACACTTTCCAGCATACCCTTTTCTATTAGCACAGATATTTTAGATTTTTTCCCAAGTTGTTTCTATACCATTTTTGCCATTTCTTCTTGTGAGATCTGGGACATGCCGAGGACCGAATCATCCTCGGCTGTGTCCCAAGGCTATTTCGTACTTGTATTGCCGAGCCTGAGCCATCACCTTCCTCGGTTTGGGCCTTTGGACCCCAACGAGTAAATGGGCCTGGCCCACGAATTATTGGGCCCCACAATAGCCCCTCAAAACCCTGCTGTCCGAACTCTTGGTCGGAGAGGGGGGTTTTGGTAATACCAGGCCTTTATTACGGCTCATTTATTTCAGCCTTTCATTAATGCTAGCGGTTCTTCATCTGTCCAGGAAATGTACCGGTCCACGAGACATTCCTCTGAACTCACGCATAACGCGTTCTCGCCGTTTGATTATCCGAAACGCGCCTTTAATGACTTCCATTTACGAGACTATTTAAATTCGACGGTTTGTTTGACGATGTGGGGAAGTGGAACAGATATATTCTCGTTTACAGATTTTCTTGGAAATCTGAACAGATTAAAAATCTTCCGTTTCGCCCTTCATATAAAAAGAAAAGCCGGAGGCTATTTCTCTTATACAGAGACCCTTTTCACCCTTCTGAAATCTGATACCCTTATCCCCCTTCAGAGTTTACTTTACTCGTTGGTTACCCCCTAAATCGTGATACGTTTGAGATAGGAATAAGTAATGGAGGAACCATACCTCTCCCAGAAACACCATATTGTTATGAAGCTCAAAATGGCCCGATCAGGGCAGGGATGGTGGAGACTCAAGTTCCTTCTTACCCTCCTTTTAGCCAAAATCCGAAGCAGGGGCTCGTCACGTCAAACTTTCGGCGCGACTGAGCTGGGGTCACCCATTATCAATACCAGCCGCTCTCTTATGAGCATAACTAACATGGCACCAGCGTGTTAGGAGTCAGGACTGACGCAGGGACTAAGTGTCCCTGCTTCTTCCTCTCTTCCTTCACTGGTACCTCCTTTTGCCTCTCTTTCTTCTTCTTTCCACCGCCAGATCCATCCTAGCGCTTTTCCTTCTTCCTCTTCTTCTCCTCCTTCTGTCTCTTCATCTCCTCCTTCTGTCTCTTCATCTCCTCCATCTTCTTTTGAAGAAGGTCCTCCTCTCAATATGGGCGCTACTGGGGTAGAGTTTGGAAGGACTTCGGAGACGAGTTTAAAAAGACATCGGACTGCTTATTTGTTATATTTGTTGTTGTTTCCTTTTATTATTTTTGTAATCCACCTTCTGTATAGGCTTGTTTAAGCCCTTATTTGTACGTTGTAATACCTCTTTATATCAATAAAAGTTGTTATTGTTTTATTCCACATGTTCTATCTCTTTATTTCCGAAATGATTACGCCATGAATAGACATACAATCTTGTAAAACTTTTTTTATTTTTACACTTGGATCGACGTCTAGGACCGACATCCTAGTTAATAAAAAGATCTTGCTTTGTGTTTACCGAAACTATTCGACTTAATACTACTGAGTCGAATAAGCGATACTTGGGGCTGAAATCCCTTATCAAGGAAAAAGGCACTATCATGAACTTACGAGTGCTGTTCGGCACAATAAGACAGACTTGAACTAATGACACTTAGGGTCAAAAACCTTTGCTAAGGAAAAGATATTATCATGAATTTAATAAAGTTGCTTGGCACAACACTGCCGACCTGTGAAAACAATACTTACCCCAAAAATAGCCGAGATGACAACTGAATGCTAGGTGCGGTGCAGAAGGTAATCATCCGAAGACATATAACTCGGAAATGAACAGCCCCTCCAGGTTGCTGAGTAATAGGGTGTTTTACCATCTTCCTAACAACTTTAATAACTTTAACCTTTTATGGTATTTGAGCCGAGGATTGAGAACTTAGAATCTTTATTCAGTAGCCGACTTTACCATGGGTTTGAGTCCGAGGACCATACAATACCTTGGTTCTGTCCAAAACTCAGTTTTCTCATCTAAGTAGTTGGTTTCACCATAGGTTTGAGTTCGAGGACCATACAATACCTTAATTCTATCCAAAACTCATTTTTCTCATCTAAGTAGTTGGTTTCACCATAGGTCTGAGTCCGAGGACCATACAATACCTTGGTTCTGTCCAAAACTCAGTTTTCTTATCTAAGTAGTTGGTTTCACCATAGGTTTGAGTCCGAGGACCATACAATACCTTGGTTCTGTCCAAAACTCAGTTTTCTCATCTAAGTAGTTGGTTTCCCCATAGGTTTGAGTCCGAGGACCATACAATACCTTGGTTCTGTCCAAAACTCAGTTTTCTCATCTAAGTAGTTGGTTTCACCATAGGTTTGAGTCCGAGGACCATACAATACCTTGGTTCTGTCAAAAACTCAGTTTTCTCATCTAAAGTAGTTGGTTTCCCCATAGGTTTGAGTCCGAGGACCATACAATACCTTGGTTCTGTCCAAAACTCAGTTTTCTCATCTAAGTAGTTGGTTTCACCATAGGTTTGAGTCCGAGGACCATACAATACCTTGGTTTTGTCCAAAACTCAGTTTTCTCATCTAAGTAGTTGGTTTCCCCATAAGTTTGAGTTCGAGGACCATACGATACCTTGGTTCTGTCCAAAACTCAGTTTTCTCATCTAAGTAGTTGGTTTCCCCATAGGTTTGAGTCCGAGGACCATACAATACCTTGGTTCTGTCCAAAACTCAGTTTTCTCATCTAAGTAGTTGGTTTCCCCATAGATTTGAGTCCGAGGACCATACAATACTTTGGTTCTGTCCAAAACTCAGTTTTTTTTTTTTTTTTTGGTGCGGGACCTTGGCTTTAGGGGAATTAGCTCCTCGACCAAGCCCCTAGAACCATCCATGCGATTGACGCTATCAAGCGTAGCCCCTAGTCAAGAATCATAACCCCTAGCGGAACTTTACACTAGAACTCTATAACCAGCTGTTAAAAATAACAAAGGAACTCTCTCGACCTACCGCCTATGCCAACACATAAGCCTTTCCCACAGACGGCGCCAATTGTAAGGACACGATTCGTAACGAACTATAACAGTGTTGGGCTCGCTCGTAAAAAGGCCCAAACAATATCATTTGTAGAGTGTGGGTTTGAAAGGCTAGACTTTGGTCACCAGGCAGTGGGTTTTTCATGATATCTATACATGGTTAAGTCGTCTTCGCCCCTAGAGTCTTTCTCCTGGAGGCGGGCTGGGAGGCTCTGGTTTTTGGCCATTTTTCCCAGCCCCTGCTATGAATTGCTTACTTTTCCTTTTATACTAGCCTGTGTTTTTTATCCTTCGTCCACGTGTAGGATCGACGTTCCAAGACTGATACTTGTCCCATCAGCCCATACCCAGAGTGGTTGGGGGTGGTTGTAAAAGCTGGAGAGTATGGCTCTATCAGGTGCAGAGTATTGAATGGCAGTAAGGGCAGCTTTCCCTGGTCGTTACACTTTCCAGCATACCCCTTTCTATTGGCACAGATATTTTAGATTTTTTCCTAAGTTGTTTCTATACCATTTTTGCCCTTTCTTCTTGTGAGATCTCGGACATGCCGAGGACCGAATCGTCCTCGGCTGTGTCCCAAGACTATTTCGTACTTGTATTGCCGAGCCTGTGCCATCACCTTCCTCGGCTTGGGCCTTTGGACCCCAACGAGTAAATGGGCCTGGCCCACGAATTATTGGGCCCCACAAAACATATATATAATCATCACCAGTTTTGAGCACAATCACGATTTCACCAATAACATGAACCTCAGTCAAGTTGGAGTTTAAGACCAGATTTATTATGGAATATTTCTTTCATTGTTGCTATTTTTTTTTTTAATTCTTCCATTGTGAAGCTCTCAACATTAACATAAATAAAAATGTGAAAGTTATACAATTGTTTAATTTTGACCCACACAATAATCCTATTTAAATTTCAAAAAATTCTCTTCTTGTTTTTAATTAATTTATTTACAGTTAATAAATAATTTAACATATTGGTTTTTATATCAGCTTACTAGTAAAGCCTATTTGATTGAAAATAATCTTACTATTTTTTTTTTAAAGGGAAAAATTGTATTTTACTGAGCTCTAAATTCTATTTTATATTTTCTCAAACTTACTCCCATTAGACCCCTAATCAAGCCTTTAGTAAAAGGCGAAAGAATAGTTCGCTCTGTGCTCACCGCGTGGCTGCGTACCCCTAATCAAGCCTGTTAATATAATTTCCTCTTAATTAACTGGTCCGCTTTCAGCCTATTTGATTGAAATAATGAATCACAGCTTTCTAGTAAAGCCCTGTCTTGAATGAAGCCCAGCCCAACTAACTACAAAACCTTTCCTCTTCCTCTGATCAAAAGCCCAAATCTTTAACAAAACCCGGTCTCAGCTAAACTCCTTCTTCTTCATTCAAGGTTTTGGAAAACTATTTGGTTCTTCTTTGGAAATTCTTATGTTTTCATAATGGGTTTACATTCGAAGCGGTCGAAAAAAGCGCAAGACATCGACAGCGATTTCGAAGATTTTGATGAAGACATGGAGAACGGGAATCTAACTGTGAGCCAAAAAAAAAGCTATTTTTAATTTTTACCATAATTAGTGAAATTTTGATTAATATCGTTATTGGGTTTGGTTTTTGTGTTTGTGATTCTTGTTAATTGAGCAATATATGATGTAGTTGGGGCATGAAGAAGAAGAAGAAGCTAATTACGAAGATGAAGATGGAGAGGGAGATGAAGGAGAAGCTAACAATGGAGATGAGCAGATGGAACAGCTAGAAGAAGAGTATAAGAATCTTAAGCACCAGGAAATGAAAGACTGTTATTTGTTTATCACATTTGGTTGTACACTTGATTTTGTGTATAATAACATTGAAACATATTGATTTTTAGTTTTTGAGTGTGGGTTTTTATATGATTTTTTTGAAATCTTAGAGGACTTGTACCAAGTAATTTTTACTTACAATTTGGAGGAAAATCTATGGGGAGGGTGTATTCCAATGAATTGGGAAGGTTATTTTTTATTTATTTTTTTGTGTCAGCAAACCGACTTCTTTTCTGTGACATTGTAGCGTGTTACTTTTCTCCTAAGAGGCATGGACACGTCATTTAGGGTGCCGACTCGTGTTGTATCCTTGTCTTACTAGTATCGTACCAGCTATTTCATGTTATAATTTTTCAGAAATTCCTCATGTCATACCCATGCTTTTCTCTTTCATCATGATTATGGTTGTTTAGGTGAAAGGTGGATCTATAAAATGTTTGGTCGGTAGTTTCTTTGTGGCACACAGATGCTCAATTACTCACATACGTGATATTAGGCATGTTTGTTATGACATATATGTCCATGCATATCTGTTAAATGTATGCCGTTTTATAATTGTTGGGTTTCAATTTTCATTTAGAGATATTTTTAATGATTTGAAGCGTCACAAGGATGAAGATCTTCTTAAGGGTCAGGCAGTGAAATATCAAAAGGTGTGGGTTTTACAGATTCAGTCATTAGTTTTCCTTCCTTTGGTTGTATCAGTTTTATTTTTTATTTTTTATTTAAATAGTGTTCTTGACTGTTACTTTCCTTTCTTAATAATTATACTCTTTGGAGCAATTAGTTTATTCTTTATACCATTTCCCTCTCTTATGAGTGTGGTTAAACATTGATAAACTTCTTTCTCCTTTTTCCTGAAGGCTCTTTGGGACAAAGCTCTGGAGCTCAGATTGTTAGTTCAGAAAGCATTCTCAAGTGCAAATAGATTACCCCAGGTCTTTTTTGGTATTTTACTCTTATTTAACTTAATTCTAGCTCTTTAATATCTAAACATAGTGTCTGAAGATGATGGATTGTCTGCAGGAGCCAATTAGGTCTTCATTCTGTAATTCAGATGAGGGTGTCAATACAGCATATTCAGATCTCTTTGTATTGTATTATTTGGTTATCTAATCACCTGGCATTGTGTATGAAATTTTTTCCATTTTGCTAGATTCTATTTTCTAAATTTAGAGTTCCTTATCATACTTTTTATCTCTCAAAGAGTTTATAATCTCTGTACAACAAAGTCAGATATTATGAATAGAGAAGACTATACCAAATCTTTAAAGCATTCTTTTCAATATTTATGCTATTCCTTTGATTTTTATTGTTTTTTCTTTTTCCTGCAAGGGTTCTGATATTTCCAATTTTCTTTTGCAATCTTTCTTCAACGTAAAGCTAATGATAAATGTTGACTGAATTGTAAAGCCAGCAAGAGCTTGTCAGTTAGGCTTAAGACTTGGTTTGCATGGTTCTATTGCTTTGGTTTCAGGCTATGATTTCTGTGCATGATTACTATTCAAGAATAAACTACATATGTGCATGAAAAGTTATTGATTTAGCTTGCTTATCCTAACAAGGTTTCTCTTCTTAAGGTAATTCTGAAAGATCATCCAAGCATTCAGAAGCTTCTAAGAACTCGAATGTTGAAGGTGATGAAGATTGGTCAAGGGTTTCTCAATTGCATTTGAGGTACTTTGATCATCCTCTAGATGCACTTATGATCTGTTGAACATTGAACTCATCCTTCTTTCGTAAAATGTAGGAAATCAAGTTTTTGAATTCTTCATCCAATACCAATGAGTTGGGTGACATACTTAGGTAGACATAACAACAGCCTCTTTCTGATGATGATGATATGTTCAAGTGAGCTGGAACAGTGCTTGAGGGGGGCTGTTAGTCCTTTTTTCGTTCTTTTATACCACCTTTGTTATTTGTCTTTTGCTAATAATGTTATGGAGGTTTCCGTGAATGTATCTTTTTTGGGATATATACACATTATTGAGATTGAAAACCTAGAGGAGGAAAATCCCGGTATTGGAGCAGAATTATCTCAGTTAAGTTGGTAATAGTTTTATTTGTTTTTTTGGTTTTTGTTTTCAACAACCTGAATCCAATTACTTGTCTTATAAAAAAAGAGACTCCAATTACCTGTCTTAATCTTAGTAAAGTACACGTTAAAAGTAATGCTTACCCTTATATACCCATGTTTCATGCTTTATTGCCTTTTTTTAGTTCTGTTGTATATCTATCACTGTACCACATCATCTTTGCGTTAAAAGCCTACTAGTGCAATTAATTTCTTAATTTGGGCGTTGAATGTATTATTCATGTTTGTATCCTTTAGAATAGCTTCCTTCAGAGACAAATCAATAGACAAATGGCAGAGGAAGACAGAGGTGGCAACTGGTGCTGCTGCTATTAAAGGAAAATTGCATGCTTTTAATCAGGTTAGGCCTTATGACTGGGCTGATTACCATGCCCATTAGGTGTAAAACAGGCTCACTAAATTCTTCTATTCCATACACAGAATATTAGTGAGCAAGTTGCTGATTATATGAGAGATCCAAGTAGAATGCTCAAGCAGATGCAACTGAGGAGATCAACAGTCAGTGTATTTGGAACTGTAATATAATCTCTCTTTCTTTCTTCTTTTTATTTTTATTTTTTTATACTTAAGAGAGAATGTATATTTACACTCAGATGAAGGCCACACACACATGTAGATTAAATGGACAAGGTTACATAAAAATTAGCCTATTTGACATTTGTATTCTAATACCTGGCATGTTGATGGCAGGATCCTGACAGGGAAAATAGCGCTAAGGGAGAGGTAATCCTACTTTTGTGTGTCTACTTGAGTTGATTATAGAATGTTCATTTTGATTCTAGAACCCCACCTGAGAGCAAAACTATGGAAATTTGTTTAAATACCAGATTCTCTAAAAATAAAATCTTTCTTGTACATGTGCTTGTATGTCTAAGGATATGTTTGGATAGAACTTATTTTGCTGAAACTGAAAACACTGTAGCAAAATAATTTTTAAATGTGTGAATAGTAACATGGGACCCATTTTTAATGAAAAAGTTGTTGAAAAATGAAATTTATAGGTCCATGAACAGTGCATTCATGAACAGTAGCCGTTGTTGGGGAAAACGCGTGCCAAAAAAAAAAAAAAAGAAAAGAAAAGAAAAACGCAGGAAAACGCAACGTGAATCCAAACTCCACCTAAGAGAGTGAATATTGGATTGCATTTGAAGGTACCAAATCATTTTCTAAAATGGACTATCATGGCAAGCAGAACCATTAACATTGAAGTTAATTTTGGGATACTCAGAGACAACCTCGAATGTTTTGTGTCACTCATGGTGTTGACTTCAATCTTTGCAATAGTGCACTCAGTGGGTTGATTTGTGCTTTCTAATGATAAGCACATTGGATAGTCCAATCTCCTTCAAATATGCCTTCAGAATGCCAAAATACTTTTTAGGTATCTTGTTATGGTCGAAAAACAAGATAAATAGGCAATATAAACAGAAATGGTTGCTGGTGGTACTTTCTGGGAAAAAAGTTGGGTTTGCATGGGTACCAAATCTAAGTGCTTGTTTGGGAGAACTTATTTTCATTGGTTCATTGGCTTAAAAAATGAGCTGGGCAAAAGTATAGTTGTACTAAGAAAACGTAGAACTTATAAACTTGTACATGAACAAAATAAGCTGAACAAACAACTTAATATTAATCCACCACTCATCGAAATGGACACTTATTATAACTTATGATTTAAGGAAAAGATCAATAAGATTTAGTAAAGGTGTATTTTGAAGGCCTATGGAAATTGAATTTCTAGCTCTGATCAGATCTGCTAGGTGACTTTCAAATTCACACATTTCATTGATAAGTAATATATTTTATTTATTTTATTGATAAGGCTTCAACTTTACTCCATGGCCTTCTTTTGCATATCATTTGTTCCCTCAGGTGCTATGTAAATAGAACCCATTATTTGTGTGTGAAGAACACCTCACTGCTTCTGTTCAATATGATGGCAATCATATTGTCATGACTCATAAGATATAATGCAACTTAATTTTGTAACATATATAATTTGTTATGTGAAAAACTAAATAAATGAAATGTTTTTGTAAGCTCAGAGAGACATTATTCCTCTTGGATACATTTGTCAGCCTTATCATTCTGTAAGTATAAAATGTTATTTATATAACTTTGAGTAAAAAGTATATGCTGATGGGGATTACTGAATGATGACTGCCATATGTCATTAGATATTATGCAGTCTTATTTATGCAGAGAAAAGTAAAATGAGGGAGAGGATTGTGTAAAATTATTAAAGTTATGCTTTTCTCATCACATTATGATGTTTGCTATATCCTTCTACTTTGAATAGGAAGTACAAGCTGATGGTGATCCAGAACTTTTGGATGACTCCGAATTTTACACACAATTACTGAAGGAATTCTTAGAGACAAATGACCCAAAATCATCTGGTAAAATTGTGGCATTTTGAAATTTGTATATTTATTTTTCTGCTCTTGGACTCAATCTATAAGAGTTTCTGTATTCATGTTCATATTGTGACATCTTCTCTTGTTAATTGCAACAACTACAATAATCTGTTGTTGCCAAAAATTTAGGGTCAGTGATGGATTCCCATGAGACTAATTTGAGTTGGCCACATGTATTCTTCTCCACCATTCTATCTTATTCAAAATTGTACTCTTTGTTATCTCCTTAATTACTATGCCATTTTTTACTTCTTCGACTAGGGTTATTTTAGGTCTTTCGCTATCTCTTTTTATTCTCTCATCTAGAATCAAATCACCTTTTCTCATTGGTACATTAATTGCTCTCCTTTGCACATGACTAATTTAAGCAATTTTCTTCATTGTGTGTCCCTACTATCCTTGTATTGCTACTTATCTATCTTAACATTCTCATTCTATGAACATGTTGCTTCTTAATATCCCAACACTTGGTCCCAAGCCTTAGAAAAAGGAAGAGGATTGCTGGTTGCAGTAGGTTGATGTGTTGCTCAATGTTTGTTTGAGCTTATTCTGTTTATTATACAAAAAATTACAGCTATACCTAGAAAAAGATGATGCTTTAACAAAGCTATAAATTTTATTTTATGATGAAAATAAGTTTGTCCAAATGACTGCATAGAATTTTGTTGCTTGATTATGAATGAATCAATTTCTGTATTCAAAAGAGGAAAAAAAAATGGGGGCAGAGGGTGTGGGGGGTGGGGGTGGGAGGGTTTTTCTTCTATACCTCATGAGTCATACCCATTTTGGTTATAGCTCTGCTTTGGATGTGAAGATGGATGGATGGACATAATTGCCTGATACTGTGCCATTTTATTCTGCCCATTAGTTGAAGAGAACCCAGTGACAAAGGTCAATATCATTTTATTATCTATATCTATGAATTTTACCATAGTTTTTCTGGAACTTAGCTATGTAGTCTACATGAAAATAGACTCGCAGCTGACAATTTATAAAATTTTCCTTTTTTATTAAAAAAAGCAATTAAAAGATATTTTTCTACACTTTCAAATGGAACTTGGTTTTTGGTGAATATCATTTGCATACTTGTCCTATTGTATTCAAAGGAAATCTACTAATTGAACATTCTGGGAATGACTCCTTGATTTTAACCATTCCTTATTACACAGATTTTTATGCTTTGAAAAGGTTGCAAACTAAGAAGAGAAAGATCGTTGATCGGCGTGCCTCAAAGAGTCGCAAAATAAGGTAACTACTCCCTCCCAAGCTCCAAAAAATTTCCTATTTTGAGTTGTGGTCATATCTGAATGTGTATTTTATATTATTCTCGTGCGTTATAATTTTGCAGGTATAATGTTCATGAAAAGATTGTCAATTTCATGGCTCCTCAGACTATGGATCTTCCTCCTATGGCTCCTAAATTATTTGAGAATTTGTTTGGGTTGAAGACCCAAAAACCAGCTTCTGTTGTCTAGTGTAAAGTCTTATCGGTTCATAGGCTTTTGCAATTTTGTAATATTTGTTGACATAATTGTTTGTTTTAATTTAATTCCTTGATATCTTTTATATACTTGTATTATCTCCATAAATGTTTTCTTTTCATTGGTGCAAAAAAAAAAAAAAAAAAAAAAACCTAATTAGGATCTTTATTTAGATTTTAGACTTTGTTGTCCCTCATGTTGTCAATGTTTCTCAGCCAGCGCAAGTGTGCAACACCTCAGAGTTCAACATATAGAAAAAAGACATTGCTTTGTCAGTCAGTCGTAGTCCATTGATTTTTTGTTTTGTTTTTGTAAAATAACTCCTCTATGTGATGTAGTAGGACACTGGCTTTTCTCAACAACTTAAAAAGTTATATAGTAAATCAAAAATGCAAAAAGTTGGGAAAACTTTTGATCATGTAAAGTATACATCTCTGGATGCTTTGGACAGTCCAAAAGAATATGACCAGGAAGTCTTAACTTTCTGGGTTGTTCTCTTTTTTCTTTTTATTTTAGGGATTCGGTCTTATCATTAGTGAACAATAATTACCTAACACCTGGCCCTTTAGATATGGCATTTTAGTTCCTAACCTTGGAAGGAAAGGGATTTAGCCCATTAGTCATTGTTGATCAAAGACTTTATCACCAAGTTAGCATGGAGTCAAAACTTTTTGTAATTTTATGGTTTTTTCTTTGAGGCTATAAAGTGACATCGGGTGTAGGATCAGATCTTTAATTGAAAATTTACTTTAGAATCCTTGTGCAAATTAGGTAGCGGAATTATCGATTTATCTCAGCCAAGTGATCCACAAACATAATAATACTTTTACCAGTATATACCTACTCTTAAAGCAAGCAATATAAAGGTCATTAGAGCATGACATGATTTGATAATGAGATGCAAAACCAAAGATGATAAAAAACCACTTCAAACATTTCAATTGTAAAACCGCTTCAAGACACATCTAGTAGAAAATTCACTATAATAAGAGAAGTTCTAACGATCTCCTTATAAGACACTTAAATAATTAGACTCTATTTGTAGAATTCTATTTGCCTCTCTACTGTAGTAGCTCTAGAATCTTTGGAATCTTCTTGTGTGAATTTCTTCACAAACTCCTAGTTCGCATGAACAAAAACCTCAGGTACTTTAAGGACGTTAGTGAACACAGAAAAAGATCTTTGTGATTCAAGAAATGTTTAAAGCTCACTTAAACACAATAGTTTTTCTTGTTTTTAAAACAAATCAAAAGGATTATTCTCCTTTTAGGTTCAAGAAGAAAGGAAAAAGTTTGGAATGTTTAACTTTGGTATAAATTTCTTTCTTGCCTCTAAAAGTCTTGGGATAAGTGACTTAGATAGGTTTATAAAGTATGATTAATATCTAGCATAAACACATTTTCTAGCAAATTTTAAAATTCTAGACCTAACAATTTCACTCAAGTGAATTATGAGCAAACTCTCTGATACAAAGTTGTTGTATCAATTTCAAGTGGCTGTATCTTACTCATTCCAATGGTAATATTTATAATGCGCTTGTGAAATTTTGCAACTACAGCTCCCTAGCTACTACATGATAATGCAAGTCCCCTTCATATTTCAAAAAGTCACTTTTTTACAATGCGTGTTTGCTAAGATTTACCAAACACGTGATATTGGGTTTTTGGCTGGAAAAAGTGTGTCTTGACTCCTTAAAGTGGAATGAAACGCATGCTAACTTTCCATTGAAGCAAGTTTCACTAAGAAATTCATTATAGTTTAAGTGATATGGACAAAAGATTATCAACTCTTTATTTTTTAACATGTTGAACCAAATATCCTCTTTGAACAAATGACCCAAACAAAGTCTTATCACATTATTGATATAACTCAATTTTTAGATGTTTAGACACTAAGATTTGCAACACATCTATTACCCTTGTATTAATGATGAATTTTTGTAGTTTTAGATTAGTTGATCTAACAAGAAGCAAGCAAAGGTCTTTGGCCCTAGATGTCTTTTCATAGACTATATTATTGAACCAAGTAGAGGAGACTAAGGTACCATTTGGTATGGGTGTTTCAGCAGTGTTGTTTGTTGTTTAAATGCCCAAACATGTGGGCCCCACAATAAGTTCTGTGTTTGGTAAGGCGTGTTGTTCAAATGTATGTTTGAGTTATGTTGTTCAAATGGTGTTTGAGTCATGTTATCGTTTGGTTGAAATACATTGGGCCTACCTGAAGTGACACCTCAACTCTCTTCTCTCCCATGCCATTTGTCTGTTCTGAGTCTCTATCCTCTCATCCTTCCTAAAGCTCACTTCTCCTCTCCCTCTTGCACAACAACAGTCCCATCACGTGGCAAGTAGCTCCCTTCATTAACCCTTCATTAATCCCACACACCCACCCGAATCCCTTATTACTTATCCCAACGACCATCTAAGAGTATTCATAAACACACAAAGAACCAAATTATGAAACCCTAAATTCACCAAAATTAATCCCAAATCCGTACGGCTTGATTCATCTCCCCAACCACCATATTTACTCAAATAGTCCAGCCACGCCTTTAATCTATGTTTTGGGCAAGATTTTTTTAAACAACCAATAGACTTTATCTCAAATCAATTTTAAGTGCCCTTGCACAGCGCATCTACCATTAGCTGAGTATATTATAGAGTTTGCAGACATAGCGTCTTCCTTCTCAGTCATTCCGCCATATTCATCCTCCTCCAATGCAGTTCCTACACCTATGGTAAGTGTTTAATTTTGCTGTTGAGTTCAATGTTCAATTTTGCTGTTGCATTTGTTCTTAGTTACTATTGAACAATCATTCACCCACGGTGTTCATATTTCTTCACAATTGTTGTTGATTGTTGCTCTTGATTTTGGACACGATTTTCCTCCATGCCAATCTAACTAAAGCTAAGTATGGATTTCTTAAATGAGCTTTTTGAAGCACAATAGGGTTTAGGAAAATGAACTTTTTAGATATCATTAATAAAGGCCTAAAGTGTATATTTGATTTCATATAAATCATTTATAATTGTGATGTTAATTTTGTTTTGTTTCCCTATGTTGTATGTAACTTGTCTTCACTGCAATTTCTTTTATATATACCTGTAATAACTTGTTTGAGTTAATTGGTAAATGTGTTGCTCTAGCTATATTTGAACTTAATACATAATGCTACAACATGTTTGGTAGAGTTTTCTGTGCAAAAGACCATTTTACTATTCTTCAGTTACTGATATTGGTGAGGATTAGGTTCAAGTCTGAGAAATCATAAAAGTAATTTAGGAAAATAGAAACCTTGAATTTACTAGGCAACCATGTACACTCTGACTTACCTACTATGCTTAAGTGTGTATTTCTTATTAGATGGCTGCATCATTCGACACTGAGGATTGGAAGTTATGGCCTCCACCTATTGAGAAACACTTCATCGATGTTTTGGTTGAAGAAAAAGCCAAAGGGAACATGCCTATTGGGTAATTCAAAAAGGGTTTTGGACAGTTGTTCGAAATGAGTTCAATCAACGAGCCGGAAAAACCTATCGCAAAGAACAATTACGCCAGAAATATCAAAGGTTAAAGCAAAGACACCATGTTTTAGCCCAGTTAATCGATCAAATCGGAATGGGATGGGATTCTGTTACCAACACAGTCACAGGTAGTGACATGACTTGGGCACAAGCAATGGCAGTGAGTGTTATAGGTCTACTTTATAATTTTCATGCCGTTGATTCACTAAAGTTTTCATATAAATAATCCCACATATACCACATGTGAATAATCCCATATATACCACATCTTGATAGGCCAACCCTAGGTGCAAAGAGTTTCGTAAAAATGGGCTAAACTACTATGACTTGCTCGGACAGTTGTTCAACATGGGCACTGTAATTGGATTTCTACAAATTTCCTCTACCTAACCAATCCCTAACAATGATGAAAAGCGAGAATTAGACGCCGCTTTCCTAACGCATGAAGTATACGTCAGTGTCGAACCCGATAGTCCAGATGATGTGGAGGAGCTGCCCACCCCAGTTGCAGGGCAATGCAGCAAGCGCGCTGGAAAGCAGCCATCTCACTCTGAGACCTTGGCAGGGAAGAAGAGGAAAGGAAGCCCATTGAATATATGACCGATGCTGTAATAAAGTTCACAAGCATGTTAAGGAAAAGGTGTAGTAATAAGGATAACGATAGTCAAAAGGAAACTGTTGAATCTGCGTTGATGGGTGATAGGTTCTCAATGGACAAGGTCGTCGCAATTCTTAATAGTATTGAAAATGTTGATGATTACGCCATGTTCAAGGTCCTTAATGAACTCCACAAGCTCGATGGTAGGGCCTCTTTCATCATGCTGAAACCGAATAGAAGAAGGGGCTGGATGGATTTAGTTAGTAGTTTAATGTAGGGGAGTTGGTTAAGGAAAGGGGGCAAGTTTGGGTTGCTTTTTGTGGGGTTGCAGTTACTGTTTCTGTTCTTATGTTTATTATGCTAATTACCACTAGAACCATTTTTTGTTGCATTGGTTGTATGGTTTAGTAGGGTCACATTCTACTGTGCTAAGGAACAATGATCTTACCATATGTGAACTTATTGTTAATGATGGTAGTATTTGCTAGTTTGTTAAGGAACCATTTATTTTTTATTGTTAAAGACTAGCTTTGGTGCTGAGTTTACTGTATAAACTTTTTGTTATTGATTATTCCAACATTTTGGTTTATTAAGGAACCATTATTTTGTTGTTAATAAGTACTGTTGTGTGATGTTGTTTGCTGCAAGCCGCATTGTTTTTTTTTTTTTTTTTTTGGAAATGGAAACGATAGAATTTTATTGAATAAACTTAACAAAACCGACATAGAAAAAGAAAATCTGGACCCAAAACCGTCTAGTCAACATCAAGCAAATATCCTAACCTTTTAAGCTGCCTGTAGGGCTTAGCTGGGAATCCAGGCTAATAAAACAAAATAATACAATACCCAAAAAAATCACTTCCTGTTATGAGCTTCCATCAGTCTCTGGTATTCAGACAGCAGGGTTAAGGCACCATCAACAATAACTTTCGGTTGTAGTTGTACATTTTCAAAATAGTACTTGTTGCGCGCGTTCCAAAGGGCCCAGGTGGTGACAACCCAGACCTTAACTTCTCCACGTTCCAATCAGTCCTGCAAGCCGCATTGTTAATAACTACTCATGTTGTTAATAACCATTTTGATGTTCTTAATAACTACTATTGTGCTGATTATTCCAACTAAATTTGCTGCAAATTATGTTGTCTTTGCTGCAAAGACATGATATCCTATTTCAACTGGTAAATGTTGTTTGTATAAACATTATGTTGTCCTATATGTCTTTGTTGTTTGCTGTCTTTGCTGCAAAGTTCTATAAATATAACCTATTGATGGACTACTACATATATATAGAGAAACAAAACATAACCTGTTGATGGATGAGAAATCATTCATCCAACCAAACTTCCAACTGATGGCCTGAAACATCTTGAAGCATGGTTTGAAACATGCTAAGGAACAATGCTAAACATGTGTTGGCTGCAAATTTTTTTGAGTTTGGCTCCTTTGTTGTGCAATGCATTTTAAGAGTATTGGCTGCGACCTTACTAAGGATACTCAGTGAGATTCTGCCTAAACTAAACCTTCTTTTCTTTGATTTTATTCATTACTTTTAATTACAAGTGATGTGATTATTACTTTATTTTTGTGATAAAGTTGGCATCCATCCTTGCTAAAACATGCACACATGTATTGCCTAGTAGAGTAGCTAATTATTTTTGTTAGAGATATTTTTTTCAAATGAATCCTTAGTGAATTTTTTTAAAGCCAAAATTCCCTTTTACAACTCGTAGGAAAGAATTCTTAGTAACTTAACAAAGTTCAAGTACAACTTATGTGAATTCTGATATTGTTGACTCTTATGTTCTTTGTACAGGTTTGCAAAACCTTTGAAAGGCATTAAAAAATAAGAAATATTATATTCTTTCTCAATTGAAGTTCGTTGGGATATAAATAATTTATAAAAAAAAATCAAGAAAAAAGAAGAAGAAAATGAAAATCAATTTTAAGCATAGACTTTTAGTAATAATATTTATATGGGGATATCTGGCATGTATTTGAACTCATCCTTTCATCAATTATCAAAGATATGAATGATCAGAATCCTACAGTTCTCCTTTATTGGAACAACAGTAGTTTGATTTATTTTTATTTTTATTTATTTACTGAGAAAAGTAGTTTGATGTTCATACTATAGCTTTTACATATTATTAAATGTAATTTATTGGATCCCAATAGAAGACAATGATAATTTCCCTACCATCATTCATACATAAGTAGTTTAAATTATGATGTTTAAACACATATCATGTATATCAAAAGAAAGAATTGCTTACTCATATATGTCTTAACAATGGTTGATGTGATAATTATAATAAGCTGCACAAAATTATCAAAACATATTTCTTCATTAATTGCCTTTGCAAATTTATCCCAAAATGTGATTCTAATTTTTTCCCTCCTGCATACACATTTTTGTTAGATAATTAAAAATTTATCTCTTGACAAAATGTACAAATCTAAGTAATATATTCATTAATATCTAACTAACATGTTATCTTGAAGTTCATCTAGCCTTTTGTTCAATTTTTTCCACGCACATCTATCTTTTCCATGGGAGAAATTCCTACAATTTCTCCTATTACATCTACAAACAATAAAGTGCTTAATCAAAATCATGAGTTATGAAGATAATAGTATGTAACTATATTTTAAGTATAAATGTATAATCAAAATTACGTATTAGAGTTGTATTTTTGTTAGCAAGATACTTCAGCTCATCAAATGGAACCAATTCAAATTTTTGTTTTGCAATAAGTTCATCATTTGTTTCTAACAACTTCACAGATGTTGTTGCATAAAATCTTATCATGTACTTGTGATTCACAATCCTATAAGCATCCTTGTTTTCGACAACTCCAAAATATTTTATTCGATAAATTTTACCTTTTTGTATATCTCTAAAATGATTAACAAATGATTTTCTAATACTTGCATGAATAAGATTATCTTGAAAAAATGAGAATAAGCTTATCAAGAAAATATAATTCAATTGTATTTGAAGAGCTAAAAGTAATTTTATTATTTTATTTCAAAACTTACCTTCTCATCAAGCAACACCAAATCAACACTCATAAGTTCATTATTTGTTTTAATATTAAGAACTTCCCACATTCTTGTGACTCTAACTCTAATATTCCAATTGTCTTTTTCAGTGTTGATTTCATCCAAGAGATCATATCTTTTATTTTGTCTTTCCATTCTAACAAAATAATATAAAAAAATAATTAGCATTTACCTAAAAACAAAAGAAATTTTGATAGAGAAAAATGAAAAGTAAAATTTTTGAAAAATTAAAAATTTTTACACCCTTCAACAATCACAAACATAATAACATATTAATAAGATGCACAACAATTGCAAAGAGTATAATATATTTAAAAAATAATATTTATAGTATTTATTAAGCCTCAAAAATACACAATAAACCAAGTAAGCCTTAGAAATAATAACATAGTTAACCGAGTATTTAGTTATTTACCAAAACAAAAAAAAAAAAAAAAAAATTTTAAAAACATAGTTAACTGAGTAAGCCTCGGAAACACATAATTAACCGACCTACATATGTAGTACATAAATTAATATTTTCAAACATCAATCACAGATTCACAGACTAAGAGTTACCGTAAAACTAAAAAATTAATTTCTTAGTTAATTAGACATGAAAGCTCAATTTCTTATATAATTTCTAAACAATCAAACTAACATTAAAAAAAAAAAAAAAAAAATCAATTGACAATATATAACAATTCTCTAAATTGGATTAAACTTAAGGAAATCAACCTAAACAAATACACAAAATATATTCAATTTGATGGAAAAAAAAAGTAGAGTAAACAAATATGTAATTGTAATGTTGTAGGTAGAAAAAAAGAATAATAGAGATTATAGGTAGAAGAAGAGAATAATAGCGCAAAATAACGTATGATTGATGGGTAGTAATTATGAATTATTTGATATATACACACACACACTCCACATTGAAGAATTTTATATGAACAAAAAGTTTAAAGCTAATTAAAGTCAAAAGTCTAAAGAATTTTATATACACACGTGACCTAACTATTGCTGGGTCTTTATTAACCCTTCAGTATTCTTCTTCTATTTATTTATTATTTAGTATTATTATTTAAAAACTTTTTTTTTTAAGAAACTATTATTTAAAAACTTAGTTAGGAACCGTGATCTCCATATAAATAGAAAATAAAGATGTGGACCGATAATATTCCAATATGGGTGTCAAGGTAACAAACGGCTTTTAATTGTTATGATTTTTGTTTTTATCCACTTAGAAATACAGCAAGTGTAATTTAGCTTGAATCAAATTAAGATTTTTATTCACTTAGAAATTATAGTTGAAGAAAAATTCTATCCACTTAGAAATTATAATTGAAGAAAACTTATATATATTATTTCTTAAAATCTAAAAATCTAAGAAATATTTTGCAATTTGGTGCTGCCTCTTGGCACAACCATGACGTCTAAGCCCAACTTTTATTATATATAATATGATATGATATGTTCTATTCATTCTAACCCAATACAAGAGGCCCAATACATGTCCTATAAAAAAAAAAAAAAAAAAAACTAATACAAGTACTTATGCCCATGAGACGCCCAGAGCTGGGAAATTAATCCAAAATTTTTTTCTTTAAAGAAAATCAGAATCTACAAATAATTAAATTAACGTTTTTTTTTTTTTGCTGAATAATTAAATTAACTTATTATCATTGTTTCTTTACCTTAAAAGATCAAACGTGCCACGGGCCCAATGTTTCAGTCCATGCATGGATGACATACAATACATGTTAACCTTCACCACCAAGAAAATCTATAAGCATGGAAATCATAGCATAATAAAGTCACTGATTTCTTCTTCTTCTTTTTTTTGATTGAAATGTCATTGATTTATAGTGCTACTAATCTTATGGTTTTGTAGTCCACAATAGTTATTTAATTTTGCTTTAATAAATGTATATAGAGATTAGTCAAGACACTCTTTTTAATCTAATCATTCACAAACACAATATGATATATTAATTCTTTAAAAAAAAATTGATCAAACAGAAGTTGGATATCTCAGCGACCAAGAAAAAAGAAAAAGAAAAGAAGAGTTAATTATCACATCGATCCAATGTCTCAAAGTAGACCTTACATGAAAAAATCTCAGAAATGGAAATTTATTGTATAAGAACTTGTATTAGACATCTGGTTTGCTAGTCATTATTTACTTTCCTACGCAAAAAAAGTACCATGGAGAAGATTTTCAATTAGAATTGAAAAGGAAAGCCTCACTATCAATCTTCAAGCAGCAAATTGAGATTGCATACGTCATCTCCATTTTCATGATGTTCCAGGGTTACGATGAACCAAAGTCTCCACCTTTACATTTAAAAGCACAGCCTAATTAACCATGACTCCTCTCAACTTCATCAACAACATTTAGGACCCAATTGTCAATTCTATGGTTCAAACAACACCAAAAGGAGATTGCATTGCACGTAGATAACAATATAAGAAGATAAGGATGATGATTTTCAAGTTGAATTCAAATAAGCTTCTGTAGTAGATCTACAGTAGATTAGGATGAGAATTTCTGCAATAAATTAGGATTAGGATTAATATTTGTATTTCAATTCAAATAGGAGTTGGGTCCTATGTTTTAGGAATTTGTGGTGATGAGGATTATCTCCTCACTAGTATTTATGTACGTAGGAATTATGAATGAAGGAAGCAGAAATTAAACCAAAAACTCTATTATCCCTCTCAAGTTCAGGAGGCTAGTCACCTCGAATCGACTAAGTTATCTTTTTGATTTTCCAGTTCACAACATTTGGTATCAGAGCCATTTGACGAACAACCCCAATCCACCACCCACACGTTCCGCAACCGATGACGACCACATATCAGCCTTGGAAGTTAGTAATCACTCCATTCGGAGGTAGGTTGAAGCCTAAAGGGAAGAGTTTGTTAAAGAGTTTACTAATATAAAGAAAACCATGGAGCCTCTCTCCAATGCTATTGCTCAAATGGGATGAAGAATTGAAGGAATGGACATCCAAAATAATACTACTCCTCACAACAACCGTCATGAAGAAGGTTCAACCAATCGGAATCATAATCCTGAAGGAAGTTCACCTAATCGTAACAGCGGCTCAGAGGGAACTCAAGGAGGGACAATTGGGGGTGTACAAACTCGAATTTCCCGAGTAGAATTTCCTCAATTTAATGGTGAAGATCCCACCGGGTGGATTTACAAGGCATAAAATTTTTTCAAGTACCAGAAAACTACAGATGAGGAAAAGATAATGCTCGCTTCCTTCCACCTACAGGTTGACGCTCTCCAATGGTACTAGTGGTTTGAGAAAACACAAACGAATGTTTCATGGGAAGAATTTACACATGACTTGTGTGTTCGTTTTGGACCCTTTGATTATGACAACTTTGACGAGGCTTTAGCCAAACTTTGCCAAACAGGAACAGTTAGAGAATATCAAACCCAATTTGAGCGAATAGCATCTCGAGTGCAAGAATGGCCGGAGAAAGCTTTGATAGGGAGTTACATAGGAGGATTAAAGGATGAAATATGATCAAAGGTGAAGTTGTTTTTTCCTACAACACTTGTTCATGCTACCAGCCTAGCTCGATTACAAGAGGAGAAACTCCAACGCACAAGTGAACCGCCACACAAAACCGGTCTCATTCCTTTACCCCAGCCAAGATCCAGTCCAAATCCAACAAGTAACTCACAAATATTACCTTCAGTAACATTCAAAAAATTATCATGGTTCAAGATGCAAGGCAAACGTGAGAAGGGACTCTGCTATAACTGCGATGAAAAATTCAGACCTGGACACCATTGTAAGACCACGCAACAAGTCTTCCTACTTAATACTCTTGATGAAGCAGAAGCGTATGGAGGAAAAACACTATTCCCCCACTAGAATCTTGAGGACAAGATTCGCCTTCAAGGGGAAGGGAATGCTATGGTTCAAACAACACCGAAAGGAGATTGCATTGCACGTGGATAACAATATAAGAAGATAAGGATGATGGTTTTCAAGTTGAATTCAAATAAACTTCTGCAGTAGATTTGCAGTAGATTAGGATGAGAATTTCTGCAATAAATTAGGATTAGGATTAGGATTAGGATTAGGATTAATATTTGTATTTCAATTCAAATAGGAGTTGGGTCCTATGTTTTAGGAATTTGTGGTGATGAGGATTATCTCCTCACTAGTATTTATGTACATAGGAATTATGAATGAATGAAGCAGAAATTAAACCAAAAACTCTATTATCCCTCTCAAGTTCAGGAGGCTAGTTACCTCGAATCGACTAAGTTATCTTTTTGATTTTCCAGTTCACGATAGTCAACAACTACATGTGAATGATTTAAGCTTGCGTTAACAAAAGTCTGGTCCTTAGTGCCCTGATCGATAAAAGGGTGCAAGAATTGTAATTAATAAAAGCTTCTCCTTGAAGAAAACTGAAGCAACAATGTTACTGTACGAAAAGCTTGCCTGGTTGCTAGGGTTTGTGACATAGAAGCTAACGTTGCAATTGGTGGTATATTGAGATGCCAAGATGTTGAAGGGTGAGAGAAATACATAATCAACTCAGATTTCTAGTAATAGAGAATCATCAACCATAGATGGATACATAAGAATGCAAATAGAGGTCATGAAGAGCCCAAAGCCAATGGACAATAGAAGATGATAATTAACCCAACTATTTTCTTCAGTTTGAGGGGTGTTGGATTTGGTAGCATTGGATATGGTGGTCTCTCTCTTCATGTCTTGGATTGGTTGTGAGGGTAGATCAGCCAGTTGGAGCTCATGATCACTGTAATTATGCTTCGGATTATGGTGTTTCAAAATTTTATTTTTATCTTCCAAATTCACCACGTAAAAACCCTCATCTTCCTCCATTTCTGATCAACAAAAAGAATCGATATTATCTCTCTCTTTTTTCTTGGAATCTCAGACTCTCAATCTTGTTTGCTTGGTCTACTAGAAGATAGGTTGAGAATTAGGATATTCTAAAAATTTGAGAGTAATTCAATGTTGGGCTTTGTGGAGCCTAGTTTTGTTTGATCCAGTTCGATGACCCGACCTGACCCGAATAATGTTGCGTGGTTTTTAATGGGAGATATTCTGAGGTTTAGTCCATGGATTGGCCCAAGCCGGAGCGGGTTGCCCCTGGGAAAATTTTTTTTGGCCCGTTTTGTGTAGAAAACGCAATTTAGTGATTAGGGTTTGTGGTTGCCGTGTTTTTGAGAGAAAAGAAAAACTGTAGCCGCACTTTTGTATTTTTCTTTGATAATAGTGAAATCCCTGCAACTCCGTGGACGTAGGCAAATTGCCGAACCACGTAAATATTATCTTGTGCGTGTAATTGTTTTTCTTTGGCGTGTATTTTCTCTATTTTTTTGTTTCTCACAGGTTGGGAATTCGGGTTAATTCCCTACATTCAACATACTCTTCTTAAAACTCTAATCACTTGGGTCTTGATAAGAAGTGTATTAAGGGAACCAATTAAAAAATAATAAACATTCAATTATAAATTATAATACCTACTTGTCAATAATTTATTAGTTTGTAATTTTGTATATTTAAATTTTTGGATCTTTATATGTTTACATTATACTTGCAATGTAAATTTACATGATAGACAAAAAAAGTGTCAAACATTTACCACTTTTTACAAATATGTACAATATTTTTCTTTTTTGTATGTTTATAATGTAAGTTCATATATATTACAATTTACAAGTACAGTGTAAACATAGAATTTTCCTAAATTAATTGTGGTTTATGTGTGAGTATTTGTTTTCATATAGAGAGAAAAAGGCTTTACTTAATGGAGGATTAAATACAACTTAACTAGTATCCTTAGGACACTAATTAATAAAAGTCTTATTAGTGATATAAAAAATTCTTTAATTATGAACCATTAGTCAATTATTTTAGAAACAACTAATTAGACTTTGAAGAACCTAATTGTACAGCTTTTTTTTTTTTTTTTGGTTGATAAAGCTTTGATAGTCATTTGTTCATTTCTAATATCAGCATTTACGATGAGTGTAAAAATGACTATCAAAAAACAAATTGTTTATCCAAGAATTTTAGAATATATCTTAGATTTGGGATTTACAACCAACTGAAAGATTTCCTAGAAAACATAGGGGACAGTTTGCAGCTAAAGCTTAATACAAAGTCAATTCTATCTCAATAAAAAGGGGGAAAAAATACAGTCAAATAAAAAATTTCATCACCTAGAGCTTCTTTGCTCAATTACCATCCTTTGCGTTGTTGAGTTTTAGTCAATGAGCGTTATGATGATCAGATAGCAACTCCCAAATGAGGAAACCTGACGGAATGTTCCCCGATTCTCTGGGTTCATCAAGTTCTATGCTGAGTCTGCTGACCCATGTTTTTTTCTTTATTTTTTCCCCTCACTTTCGCTCATGAGTGTTGCAAACCCATGTTTTATCCAAAAATAACTTAAGCAAATTTTATATCTAATTCCCACAATTTATTTTTGCTTTGTTCAATATAATATTCAATGTATGCATTGTTTTTTGGGGGATCGCTGATTTTGATAAATATTAAAATTCAGAATCACAAGTTACAACTCATGAAAATAACTAAATATAAGGTAGTTTTCTTATAAATTTATATATTTAGAGAGACAAATGAGACTACTGAATGTAATTACCTACCTCATTGTTAACTCATTAACTTGATATAAAAAAAGTCTATATATTGTCCGTTGTTAACTGTACAATTGCATGGAATATTATATGGATTAAAAAGGTAACTAGCTAGAGTCTCTCTACGTACGTCCAGCAAAAGACGAATTAAATCCCTTTCCACCGTCCCTTTTTTTTTTCCTTAATTTTTTTTTTTTAAAGGGAAAGTCTTAATCTGAAGATGCCTCTTTTTGGCGAGATGGGGTTTGATTTTTCTTCAGTTCTAAGAGGAGAATGAGATTTTAATTTTGGTTTGTTGGTTCTTTAGTCTGATGTGGGGAATGATTAGGGGTAGAACTAGGAATTTTGGTTTGGGAGTTGAGGTAAACTATCATGTTAATCAGCAATTTAAGAAAAATTCAAAGTATATATAAGTAGATTATTGTTAAAAAATTTTAATTAGTGTAATTTTATTTAGCATTGAAATTACTAACATAACTATAGTTTAATTGAACATCTTAAGGTCATTTCCCTCCTAAGTTTCTCATATTCTTTATATATATATATATATATATATATAGAGAGAGAGAGAGAGAGAGAGAGAGAGAGAGAGAGAGAGAGAGAGAGAGAGAGAGAGAGTAGGGGAGGTGGGGTGGAGTTCAAAACGCAGACATGGGATGCTATAATGGATGTCATTACAACAAGGTTATCACTTGAAGACTACATCTACAAGAAAATATAATATTAATAAAAATTAAATATTACAAAATCATTGATTCATTATAAGCAACTATAAAATAAATAGAATTTAAATTCCATCAAATAAGACTAATACAGTCAAAAATAAATTCAAAATAAATTCTGTATCTCTCAACTAAGTAGAAATTAAACTAACAAAGAAAAATCATGACAAATAAATAAAAATTTAAGTAAAGTAGAAATGAAGAAGGGAATGAAAAATTTTGTACTACTCAAGATTCACTTAGCTTCAAATAAGAAAACTCTTTGTTGAGAATGATGGTGGAGTTCATGATAACGTGATTATGTGAAAGCATAGTAAGGAAGAGGTAATGCAGAGACGGACCTAGTTAGCCTTGGGCTGGCGTCGCCACCCCCCCCTAAAAAAAATGGAAAAAAAATTCACAGTATGTGTGTACACAAAGAAAATTTTCAATTTGCCCCAAAATATGCAATCTTGGCCCCCTCCCTCCAAAAAATTATAAATTGGCCCATGAAATCCAAAAGCATATGTTCTATTCTATCCCTTTTGCCTAGTTGCTGAAGAATAATTACAATAACCTCTGGATAATAAAAAATAATAATAATAATAATAAAGCACAAATCTGGTCCAAAGAAACCCAGTTGTCCAAAAAATAATATGAATTACATGCAGACAAAGAAACCCAACTGCCCCAAGAATAACATGAATTACCTGTAAACAAACTAATATTAATAACAAAAAGTAAAGCACAAATTTGGCATTATCAAGTGTATGATTTTTAGTTCATATGGTGTGAACTGTGAAATGCTTAATGTTATTTTTCTTTAAGTTACTTTTTAAAAAGTTTTTAGTTGTGTTTGCTGTAATAATAATGTTTATTTTTAAAAAATTATATAATGAGTTTGCTGTAATAAATTGTTTGATAGTGTTACTTTTTAAAAAATGAGAGAAATTTGTCAATCTTATGTCAAAATATTATTTAAATGGTTAGGTAGATGTAGGATAAATTCCTTATAATTAATTATTGTTGCCTTTTTTTAAGATCATGGAAAAATAATGTTCAATTTTGATTTTTTTTATTAAGAAAAATTCAAAATAATTTAGAAGCTCATATTGAAAATGCAGTATTGTCAACATCTAATTTGATGTCCCAATTTCTAAAATCCATCAAATAAATTTTTGAAAAATCACCATATATAAAATTGGTAATAGTTCATTATAGAATAATCTAGAATTACCACGAATATATTAATTAACACAATGCAATTGAACAAGCTTATGTTAAGTTTGGTCTATACCAATTTTTTTTTTTTTAATACTTTGGCCCCCCTCATTTCCAAATCCTAGTTCCGTCCTTGCGGTAATGGAGAGAGAGAGAGAGAGAGAGGAAAGTCTTTTGCGTGGTTGGAATGTGGAAGAATATTGTAAGAGTTTTGGGAAAAAATGATGATAAAGACACTCTAAATTTTAGAGTATAATGCTTAAAAATTGATGTATCACCAATCATAATAAAGTAATTCAAATTTCATCAATTAAATTGTAAAAATCCACAAATTACTTTTATGGACACATTAATTTGTAAACATTTTATATAAATTTTGTAGTTACTTTAGTAGGAAAAGTTGAATTTAGATTCTAAAGAACGGCGATAATAAAAGTTAGTATAAAAGACTAAAAGTTAAAGGTAAAAGTTAGAAACTGATTTGTTGCGAAGAGGATGGAAAAGACTAGTGAAAGGAATTGGAATTTGGGGAAGAGGCCCGGAAAGGGGGGGAGCATCACTTTAAAAAACAGAGTTGGGATCTTAGTTTTACCCATTATTAGAGGATTATATAATTTTTGGGAGGATCATGGCCCCATGTACAATTTATTTCTGCCTATGGGAATGATTGTGTGGGACTTCAATTCTTTAATTTGTGAAAGTTGATGTAGTATTTTGGTATTGGACTATTGAAGTGTGTAAACTATGAGTTTTGCATCATAATTTATTGTTTTTGGAGTGAATAAAAGAGAAAATTATTGGGTATTTTTCATAATATAGTGACACAATGCTCTTTGTTCTCACTTTCATTGTAGATTATACTATAATTCTAATTAGTAAAATCTACCAAAAATGTTTTTAAAAAAAATCGTGCTACAAAAACATCTAATAATTACTCGTAGAAAAGAAGTGGCGGAGACAATTCTGCATTGAATTGTGGAAGCATTATTGGCTTCATTTCTCTTTCACCATCCATCACCTGTATACATCATTTTCCATAACATTTCGACATCATTTCAACCACACAGTATTGAAGGCAGAAAAAGGAAAAGAAAGTGCGACAAAAAGCGAAAGAATAAGGAATGGTATCTTTAATTTGTAGTATTTACGCGTGAAGTTATAAACCGTACACAGTGACAGCGGAAATTGAAAAGGTAATCTCTATCTAGGCACACCCCAAAATGTGAACAACAAATGAATGAACTCACATTCAAAAAATAAGAGAAACAAAGCAACTTGCAAGTTGCAACTCACCTAATTTAACTAATTAAATGAACCGATAACCTATGTGTTGACTGTGCAAGAAAACTAATGAATGACTCCCCTATGTTTAGTCAGAAAGTACTAAGCAATCCTCTCTTCTGTCTATGAGCTTTCCAACCAACTTAGAAGACGAGAATGTAACCCTCAGATTCTTGCAATAAACGAGCATTGATCTTTCGATTCTAGGCCAATTTCCATAACTAAATGTTGTTGAAACAGGCATCCTCACGTCAAAACAAATCACACCCCCGCTTAAGTTCTGACCCAAGTTCTCCAAGTCATTTTTCCTCACATAACGACTCAAATTCGGGTCCAACTCGGCCTTAACGCTAGTTTGATTCGACTTCTCCAGAAACAGATGCCTAGATGCCTCTGAGTTCTGAGAAAGACGGGTTCTCCTATAATTCACACGGATATCGAAAATTTCGACATTAAAGTCTACTTTCTTGTTGGGGTTTCTCACAGTGAATTGGATATCATATTTCCCCCTTATTTGTGAGCCGGAAACAGTGAAATTAGAGACCGTGAAAGAGTCGACTTCGAAGTCCGGAGATAGTGGTTTAAGAATAAGCCATGCAATGTAGATCACAAGGGTAATTATGACGAAAAAAGAGAGCAGCACAAAGATCAAACGGCGAAGGAAGTTGTAATCAGCAGAATCCTCGGAGGTTGAGGGCTGAGTTGAATAGCTGTTGGGGGACACCATAGAGTATGTTGGTTGTTGTGTTATAGCTTATAGACAGTACTAACGGCTAAAGCTGCTGATGTTGTCTCTCTCTCTCTCTTGCTGTGACAGATAATTCAGTTATGGAAATCAGTGAAATAATGGATGAGAAAGAAAAGGGAATGATGGGTCAGCTTTTTTATATGCAGATGTAACGCGTAAAGTGTTTTTCGTAGCAATTCTTCTAAATGGAAAGCTTTTTTAGCAATAGATACATTACACGTACTTCCTATGAGATTCCTATGAGTAACTTCCTATCAGATTCCTTTTATAGTTAAAAACAGGAACCTTCCAATGTGAAATCACTGAAATAGGAATGTGTTCTTCACTCACATTACCGCGTAGGCACTGTTTTAGATTCCGATCTTACTACGATTTGTCGTGTATTTTTGTTTCGGAACCAGCAGCCAAGAGTGATTAGTCAAAAAGGTAATAATAAAATAATAATAATGCACCTTAAATAAAAATGACATACAAGAGCATTTAAAAGGATTTTGACAATGACATACACTCAAAACAGTAAAAAAGGGAATCCAGCCACTATAGTGTGTGATCTTATTATAGTTGAACAAAGCTACATACAAACGAGAGTGATTTGAATTGAGACTTGGCAACAATTGCAGTAATAATGGGGGCGAAAGCAACATCACAGAAGCAAAAACTAACTGACTTGTAAATGGCACCCAAATTTCGTAGTAGATGACCCTGGTTGACTCGCCAAAGTCTTCGCCATCAATTTCTTGCACAGGCACATTTTAGAAAATTAATTCCTAAATCAGCAGCAGTACAATACATACTGATCTGAGCTTGGAATCATATTTAAATTAGATAAAGAATGAGATCAAAATTTTGTTCTTCATTTATGTATACAAGATTGTTTTGTTTTGCATGTCATAATTCACAGCCAAAGTCCAAGTTTTTATAATCAAACCATGCAAGTCAGCCTGCTCAGCTGCTCTACCATACTTATCATTGAAAGCTCCGACAAACATTCCATTATATAACACACATCCTGGCTGAACTGGGCAATTAAGGAACGATGACTTTCTGTTTCCTCACTCCAGCAGGAAAAGAGGAGTAATCAAGACAAAGTCAAAAGGGACAGATGGCTTCTTAATAGTATATGATTTAACTCATCAATATCTATACATAAATGACCGTGAACCTGGCCAATATGGATGGTAAATGCACCAGCAACAGATTATTTAGAGTAATATAGCTAAAATCTGAATGTGATGTGCTATATACAGATGAAGCAACAAATGCAAAATCCGGGAAAACATTTGTTGAGTTGAAAAAGATGGGACAATTGAATGCTAGAAAAAGCATCCAACAAAGGTCCCAAGGAGTTCATATTCACAATCAAACCTACATAAAGGGTAAATAATCTTATATTCAGATCATGAATTTGTTTACAGGATTAAGTTAGTGTCATATACTCATGATTCTCATTCAAAAAAAAAAAAAAAAAAAACTCCTTTATTCTCTTCCAACTTTGACATATCCCTTAAGAGATAGAGAAAATTGAAATATATCCAGGATGCCTCTTTTTGAAAGCCGTTTCTAAACAATTACCTTGTTGCTCATAAATGTTCCAGGGTCAATGGCCTTTTATACAAGTATGAAGTATCATAGGGATTTGCACTAAAATTAGTAAAGAAAACCTGAAAATTTGAGAAGCAAATATAATCAGCATGCAAAATCCCAATTGCAGCTCTTAAGAAATCTCCAATCCTCACTTGAAAGTCGAAAATAACTAAACACTCTAATTTCATTTCACCAAACTTCCCCGCCTCCTTAAAGAGATTTTATACACAAAACACCTAGAAGGGAAAGATAATTTTTAAATAATATATACACATTCAAATGTTAGATCATTTGGAATTAGGGCTGAAAATGAGCCAAATATTAAAAGTTCAAAATTGGTTCATTTAATTTTTTCAAGCTTATTACCATGTTAGATTACAGGTTCGTTTATATATCGCTTATTTTGCTGAAAACTTAAAACACTATAGCAAAATAATTTTTAAATGTGTGAATAGTGTTATGAGACCTATTTTTAAAGAAAGTTTTGGTGAAAAAAAGAGGTTTGTGGGTCTCGTGAACAGTGCACGAGACCCATTGGAAAGCACTGAAACGCGCTTCTCAATGAAAAAAAAAAGGACGTGAAACGCCAGACGTGAAACATAGATGTGTATCCAAACGGATACTACAAGTTAGATTGCATGTTCAAATTTGGTTTAATCTGATTCATGAACTACTAGATTAACTTATTCTTTTCCTAAATATATTAAACAACACAACTAAAATTTTTTACTCCTTCACAAATCTACGTTAAAAATTAATAACTAAATTGTCATTGAAATTATACTGTTTAAGTTAATTAAATTAAATGATTTTCATTTATGAACTAATAAAAACTAGATCCATCAACCTTGTATTTTAAAAATTATAAATAATTTTTTCAATGAAATGAACTATTTATGTTATCAATGAATTAGAAATGACAATTTTATATATTGTGAATTTATTTACAAACTTGTACAATAAAATATTGTCTATATAATTATATTTTTATACATATGTACATTTCAACACATCTATATTCAAATTGAGCCTCATACTTACAAGTTTGTTCACGAATATATTATTATGTTTGAGTTTTAACTCATTTGATAGGAAAGCTTAAACTTGAGCTTAACTTGTCTGCTAAATAAACGAGCATAAACAAGCTTTTTTCTCGAGCCGAACCTGAGCTTTTCATTTAGAGCCTGTTTGGAATTCACTCTCAGTTAGATTTTCAAAATTAAGTACCAAGAGCTCTAGCATACAAAAGTATCAGGGTAAATTTGGCTAAAACTGATTGTCGAATGAAGCTGACTTCAATCTTAACTAAAACATTAATTTCTGAATAATTTAAAACATCCATTTCCAAATTACACCTAAACATTTACTTTTTTGGTTCTCCAATTTCTCCAACCATTGACCACTATGTTTTATCAACCACGACCATTGATTACAATGCCTTGAATTACAACTGATCGAAAAAAAAAAAAAACAATGCCTTGAATTACATAGACCACAAGCTAAAGCATATATATGTATATTTGAATTGAAGACAATGTTATTAACTTGTATGGTCACTATGTACAACAGAAGAAGGCATTGAAAGAATTGGATAATAAGGAACCCCCCTCCCTAAAAAAAAAATAAAAAATAAAAGTCCTGCGTGTTCTCTTTAAATTCAAATCGAGCTTGAATGTGCAAAAAGCATAAAAAATAGCTAAGAACTATGAGAGCAATTACATAAAGCATCATATCAGAGCAAGCTTACCACAGATTTGATACATCATGAACTCCGCCCACTGTCCTCAATCATCATTCCTTTAAGACTTTTTGCTAACCAAATAGCTGTTTCCCTTGGGGAGACCTTGTCTTTTCCAAAAGGCTTCAAAACAACTGCGAGCTCCTCCAATCTATTATGCTGCAGCAACTCTGCAGACAATTCCAGTAGCCCTTCAAGTGCATCTGCCCTTTGCCTGAAAGACTTAACATCCAAGATTTCCTTTGCCGGTGTTTCTTCTTCGGTCACAGGGGGGTTGGGCTTCGTTGGCTCTAGGGTATCAGATTTCAGAACTGAAGGAACAGCATCTCTCACATCCACTTCCTTGAGACCAGAGATCTCAGAAACATTTGTATTCAAACTCAAGGCTTCAGTGCCACTTGATGATTTAAATGTTGCAGAAGCAGTTGCGTTTCTCATCTCTATTTCATCCCTCACTACATTTATCAGCTTATTAACATCCATATTCTGAACCCCCATCTCTACTGTTTCCAGTACTGGCTGCTCACTTCCAACACGGAAACTACTATGCCGTATAACATGTATGACATCGTCAAAAACTGGGGAAAGATGGGTGGCAGTTGGCTTTTCAATTGTTGGATTTTGCAAAATGGTTCCTTTATCCAGCTGCAAACTCTTTTGGCTTGATGAAGGAGGAGACACAACTGAAGGGGTAGTCTCTGCTACTGATGATAAAAGTTCCCTTACAGTGAACTTGTCATCACCAATGGATGTAGATGTAAGTTTTGACTGTATAACTGTATCATGCCCACTACTTGGCCTGCTTACAGGGGTATCATCTTTACAAACAAATCTTTCTTCAGAGCTCAGGATTGGGAGTTCTTGAACCACACTTGAACTCAATTTCTCGATATCAGGAGTGGTATTCTGAAGATCTATGATGTCCCCTGAGGTTTGGACCAAGCAAATTACAGATTTTTTATCATGTCCATGGTTTTCCCCAGCCATATTTTTAGACATCTCAGAATGCGCATGCAACTGGGAAGCAGGTGAGCAGCTGGCTAGATGTGATTCTATACATTCAGTATGAGTGATACTCTCACGATTAGGGAGTATCTGTTCTTTCATGTCAATCAAGGGAATTTCTGCATCATCACAAAGCTCAAATCCTTGAATTGACACTGAAGATGACAATGAATTGCCACTATCTGTTTGCATTCCTTTTGAACCTCTTTCTTGAGCCTTTAGTGGCTCCTGTATAATGTGCCTAGAAACATGTGTTGAACAACTTTTAGGTACTGCATGAGTCTTTTCAGCCTCATGGGGCATCTCACTTGGCCCTACCTTCACAGAACTGCTCACTGCATTTGGAACATCAAGCTCCACTTGCTTCATCCGTACTGGAAATGGCAATCGTCTGACCAAACTAGGAGGGGTTCTTTGCCTTGACTTAGTAGGAGGTCCATCTTCAACAACTTGTTTTACAGGACCAGATGGAGGAGTCAAGTCATGTCTGGGTTTTGTTTTAGGTGAGGAGTCAATAACAGGTAACTGCAGAGGTAAATCACAATCTATCTTTGATCAGTTCAAATCATGTACTGAAACCATAACAGAGAATATAAATCGCAGTTGTACCTGATGCTTTAAAGAATGTGACCCCTGAATCCGCTTTGCAAAATCAAAGGATGCCTTCGCTGGTGTATCTGCATTGGACTTGAAACCAGGAGCAACAGCACTAGGTTTGGGCACTTTAGGCAATGCTTCTGCGTTTGTTCTTTGGGTCAATGCAGCTACAGTCTTTGTTCGATTGCCCCTCATTGGAGAACTATTTTCTCTAACTTTCCCTTCTTTTAATGCCATCATTATATTCTTAATGGTTTTTGGATGCCTTGATTCAATATTGGATTGCTGTTCATGATGAGAGGGTTTCATCACCTCTTGCACATCATTTTTGACAGTGCATGTGTTAGGCCCATGTTCTTCTTCACTAAGCAGGAGCTTCTCAGAGACATCTTCATCATCAATCGAAGCCAAATCTGTGTCAGTGCCCTTATTATTGCAGTTAGAGACCATTTCCGGAATGTATTTTTCACTAGAAAGCAAACTATCTTTGTCACTGCTAGAACTAGCACTGTTTTGGCTTTCAGCCATATTTCTCCGAGAATTACGACCACCAGAGATAGGCTTCTCTGGGGAACATTCTGTCGGAGGGCTGAAAGATGGGCGATACTGATCAACATAGGGCTGCAAATATGGGTGCTTCAAAATCTCGGACGCCTGACCAAGGTACACACCCAAAATGTTTAGATGAAGTACTGCTAATGAAATAGTTTTATTTTGACACAGCAAATTTAGTATAGAAGCTTACATTTGGCCGATGCTCAGGGTTTTTCCTCAGCATGCCCTTGATAAGTGTTTTCCTGTTTGTGAAATTCAAAAGAAACTGTTTATAATGCTTTACAATGCCCAATATTTAATAGCATATGATGAAGTATGTGAAATTGAGTACATGACACAATAAGCGGAAATCAAGTCACCCAATTTAGTAAAGAACTTTAGTCAAATGTTGGTTAACCCCCCACCTCCTCTTCTCACTTCTCTCTCTCTCTCTCTCTCTCTCTCACACACACACACACACGCACACACCCACACTCACACCCACACACCGTAGATAGCCCTGACTCTTCTCTGTCTCTCATCAGAGAGCTTTTAGTTTTAACCATCAATGCCAGCGACTGCCACTCTCTCTTTGACCAGCATATATAATTGTTTGACACCAGCAATTTCTATGCCCATCTCTAACCCCTTAAAATGTTGGTCAATCCCCAAAATATGGATTTATTCAGCTTAACAGAAATGGGAGAGAAGGTTTGTAATAACAAATAAGCTTAATAGATTACAGTATATATTGTAAAAGGATAATGGAGGCAGAATCTAAGTTGTTTATATAATAAATGATTTGAACATTGCATAGATGGCCACACCCAATATTGAAGAAAATGGACGACCTCTTTTATGAACTCACCAACCAAATTTTTTTAAGTAATTGAGTTACGAGGCTCAAAACAAAATCCATTATATCATAACGAGATCACATAAGTTTTCAAAATCCATCTACCATAAAGGTGTATGAGAGGTGTTAGATGAGAGCCTAGACATTTATATCTTAATAACACTTGCAATATAGAAATCTATATATATACACACACTCAATCTACCAGGTACCATCACCTCCTAAACTCCAGCACAGAGGCCTGAAGGCACAGTGAGGCAAAGCAAGAGCATAGTCACCATCTTATAAAAAGTGCAATCTAACCTGCTATGAAAGACACCTAGGCTCCAGTGGTGGGGCCTGTACGTGCAGCCAGGCAAAGTAATTGCCTACTCACTGCACAGACCCAGAGTAACACATTGAATGCTCATGTAATTATGATGATGTTGCATACAATCAAAATTCAAGTGTAATAAGTTTAAAAACAGCAGACTGGAACTTACAAGGACGGGGAATAGCAGGACGGCAAAGGACCAATAGAGGAACGATTTATCTTGCTAATTAATCCTGCCATATCCTGAAATCAGATGTATAACACCAACATCAAATATCTAATAACAAATAATTAAAATGAAGTGAGTTAGTGAAAATAGGTCATCATAAACTAAAGATAATTATTTATAGAAGCCTTTCCAAAGAGTGAAAAGCATATAAGATCATATGTTACACCATTGAGCACTTCCAAAGTGATAAAATTTAATTAGATGAACTAAATGCAAAACAGTTCATAAAATAAAGCATTGTTTTTTTTTTTTTCAAAACATAAAATATTCAGAATGCAAAGGCCAGTTTTCTTCTGACCAAATCCTTCTCCCATAAACAAGGGTTGGAGGGTGAAGTTATGGAGCCCACCCCAAACAGGTGGATGAGTTGTATTTTTTTATCAAAAAGAAATATGATACATACATTATATTTACACATAATCATAATGTATCTATCCATTTGTGAAGAAAGCAAAGGCTGGGTAAAACATGGACAGACATGTCTAACATCTACAGTTAGTCAGAGTGAAGTCAGTAAATAGCAGTTCAGATGGTTTGCCAACTATATGATTCTGTGAAAAGCTCCCAAAAAAACATTTTAAGAAGGGGGTTGTGGGGGGGGGGGGGGGGGGGGGGGGTTAATTGCTGGAAAAAGGTCTTTATTGTGATTCTGACTGTCAATTTCTCATTCTGGAGCACTTCTACAAACTATTTTCATGATATTCCATTGTATTGCTCATTCAAACACAATTTACCAATATACGAAACAAAACAAAGAGCATGACAAGGTTCAATTTACTTAAACAAAAGGAAATTGTAGTCAAACCGCAATTGGTGACTCTGGTAGTAGAAATTATATAGTAAGTTCTTGTTAAGTTGAAGTATTACATCGAAAGAGACATCTTATCATAATCTAGATGTTAAAAAAATGTATTAACCTACGAAAACTATTCCTATAAAATATCAAAATACAAGAAATATAATTTGGTCAAAGGACTTACAAAAGCCTTAAAGGCAGGACGATGAGCAGACATTTCATACATACAGCACCCTGGTCAACAATGTACAATTTTTTGATAGGTGTCAACAATGTACAATTTAAGGTGTAGCACAACAAGACTTAAGAACATCACTGGAATAGGATATAAAACACGTACCTAGAGACCAAATATCAGATTTAAAACCATAAGGAATATCCGCCAGCAGTTCAGGACACATGTAATTAGGAGTTCCAACTACCTGCACAAGAAGGTATAGAGCATTAACGAATGCCACAGAGAAAACACAAACATTAACAATTCCTTTTACTTTTGTTCTATTACCATGTTGCTGTAGTATCTTATAAGAGGTGAATAACTTTGAATTTACATTTACAGAATGAGCATCAGGACAAAGTTATATGGATGTTCATAAAATAGGAACCTATGGATAAGTTTTCAACAGAAAAGCTATGAATGAGAAAATTTTAATATATTTATGTAGCAATTTTAAGCCATCTTCAGGTAGAGTTATTTTGGACAAACAACTTAAAATTTTCAATTTCTAACCTTGATAAAAAGGTAATTGAAATTTAAGATAAAGTGTCCTTGTCATTTATCAACCTCTAAAACTGTATAGAGCTACGTAAGATTCAATTAAAGCTATCAAAATTTATAAAAATCGTAATTTTATTGAAATGGCTTTGCCTTAGCTTTAGGTAGGCCTGTCAGTTATAACATTACTTACTTTGATAAATGATGAACAGATAAGTAAATAGTTTTACTTCTAGACTTGTTTAGTTTATGAATGGTCTTGATCATTATGTTATAGTCTGGTGTTAAATGTAAACATCGAGTTTCCTGTCCCAAAATTTTGCATATGAAAAAACGAAATTTCCATATAAAGTACACATACCGAAGAGGCCAAGTCATCTGCCTTCAGTGTTTTAGCAAGTCCAAAATCCCCTATACAGAAACAAAAGACAATAACAAGGGACATCAGTATAAATAAGTAACAGAACTAAATCATAAATCAGTTTCAAACTTATCGCAACACAATAACAACATAGACAAACTAACCAAGACGAATATCCTGATCTTTGGTTAGAAAGATGTTCGAACACTGCCAAGAGAGCAACAAACAAATTAGCATTTACAACGATGACATCCAATGGGGAGAAAAAGAAAAGCGACCAGCTTGTACACATACTTTTAGATCACGATGTAGGACGAAATTTGAATGTAGATATTCGACTGCCAGTAGTAGTTGCGTGAACCACTTGCAGAGTTTCTGAGAAATGTTCACAATTATCAACCCAAAGATATTGAATTCTAATATGAACAAAAAAAATTAAAAATTAAAACAAAAAAAAAAAATCTACTTGACAAGAAAAACTACCTCTTCTGGAAAATAAACCCCATTGGACTTTTTCATTAATTCGGCCCTGTTAACAATTCAAGCAAAAGAAAAAAAATGTGGGATATTGCATGTAAATGACAGAAATCAAGACCTTCTATTTGAGGTTTGTAAATAAAAATCAGAGAAGAAACTCACATGTCTCCACCTTCACAGTATCCAGTGACAATACAAACATAGCAACCCTACATTATTACAAAACATGGACTTTCTAATTCAGGAAAAATAAATAAATACAGAACAATTTTGATCATATAATCAAGAACACACAAAATAGTCCTCACCTTCTCGACCCACGCCTCCTTAAATTCGACAATGTAAGGGTGTTGAATTCGCGCAATTAGTGCCATCTACAGTTACTCACCAAAAATCGCAAAATTAAAGTAATTATCCATGCCAAAATTGCTGCACAAAACAGAATTGAAGCTACCTCTTGATGAGCAGATCTTCTGCAACGCTCGGTTTGCCTAGCTAGCCGGATCTTCTTCAACACGTACCTGAAACAAAGAAAAAAGGAGATTCACGGATTTCAATTCAGTCTATGGAAAATGTATCTTTACACAGAGCACTGAGATTGATAGTGAGAGAGATAGAGATAGAGATAGAGAGGCATTACTTCTTCTTCTCGGCCTTGTGGTGGACGAGAATGGCGGCTCCGAAAGCGCCTCGACCGATCTGCTCCATGATCTCGTACTGATCCATGCGAGACTCCATCGGAAATCGAATCTATTCCTTCAAAAAAAAGCGATCTTATATTTTTCTCAGCTTTCTCACCATTTTCCTTTTCCAACACTTTTTACATGAATTCCTTTTTGCTCATATGACTGTATTTGTTAGAATAGCCACCACCGACAACAATTGTGTTTCCCTCAAATTTTCTTCTACTTCAAATTCAATTCAATTTTCAGGATTTCCTTTTTTTTCTTTAATTTCATTCTCAAAATAATAGCCAGCAACGAGCTCGGAAAAAAATCTTGTACGAGTGCTTCACTGTACTAGCCTTGCTGTTCACTCTACTCTGTTTTTGCTTAGAAACAATAAAAAGAAAGAAATACACTCCTGCTACTTTCCTTTTTTGTTTTATTTTTATTATTATTTTTTAAAATTTATATATTTATATCTGAAATTACGAGAAAGGAGGTGGTTATTTTAACTGGCAAGTATGGTTAGCGGTTAACCAGGATCTCAAACTAAAATCTTCAACTATGCCACTACTCTCTCTCTCTCTCTCTCTCTCTTTCTCTATTATAGTTTTGCTTCATTTCACGCCGACAGTCCCAGCTGGAATGCTCATTTATTTTTGTACAGAGTCTCTCTCTCTCATTATTATTTTTATACTCATGGGAACCTTATGCCAAGTTTTCTAAAGAGTAAATGCCTAGCCAAAAAAACCGGTAGCATGGTTGTAACCATAAAAACTTAGGCTCTTTCACACACACACTCTCTCTCTTTCTCTCTCTTAATTTATTCCAATTCTCATTAAGTAGTGAAAAATAGTGCCTACACCCACATGGTTGGTAGCCTAACGGGAAACAACTTGGACTTTCATGCATATTGCACGGGTTCGATCACACTTTGTGAGTGCCCTATTCATTTGTGTCTTGGAGCGAGTTGGATACTATTATAGTAACGCTCAGACAATATAACCACGCAAGTAGCCTCCAACTCTTTTTTTTTTCTGTACCCAAAAAAAAAAAAAAGTGCCTACTAGTAGGACTAGGAGTAATTTATGTAGATTACCATGAGTTGACAATTTTGAAGCAAATGATTAGTGTATTATACACTCACAAAGATAAGGTGAACCATATTTAAGGGTGCATTAAAAGAAGCAAGGTGTCAGTAGGCTCTCTTTGTTTTCAGAACCATGTGCTTGGCATAACTCTTGCCGCTACCTATTATAAGTCCTAACGGGCGCCTGGTAAGTGTTACTTAAATCAAAGAGCAGAGGGAATTTTTATTTTTTACTTATCAATGTCACCCATGACCTAAATGCCATATTGCCTTTTTGACATTGTTGGTATTGGTTGGCCACAATGCCAAAACTTTTACGCACATAACACATTGATTTAGGCTTTTAGCAAAAAGCTTGAGCTTTCTTACGCTCCGGGGCTACTGGATTATTCACTGGATTGGAATCCGCTAACTTGCGCACATGCAATTACGGAAAACGACGCAGACATCTGGGGAAAAGTGGCATAGTATTTAGTGTATTATTATTATAGCACTTGTTGTTCATGGGACCCCTTCACACTTTCCTCACGTGCTTCACTCATAATTAATTTTTGCCTAAGTTACCTTTCTTCGTCTTTTTCTTCTCCTATTTTTTTTTTTTCTTAAAAAAATTACTAATACTAACTAATGTTACATAATTCTCAGCCTAAGATAGTTAAAAAATAATAATAATAAAAATGGGAAAGGTTAACGGATGCGCTAAAGATATTAGGTTAAGAAATATTTTTAAAAACTTTTTGTAAGAAAAGAAAAAATAATTAGTTTTTTTGACAATTTTTTGTATTTTTCATAAAAGTAATATTAAAACTTAATTAAGAAAAAATAACTGATGCTCTAAAGACATTTAATAGTAACTCATTTTAGGAAATTTTTTATGATAAAAGAAAAAAAAAATGTTGTAACAATTTTATTCTATTTCTCAAATAAATGATATTAAAAATTCATTAACAAATTTTTTAAGGACCACTATTAATTAGACCCTAACAACTTTCTTAAAATAATCACAACGGCACTCATTAACTAGCTAGACCCAACAAAAATTAGCTTTGTAGAGTTTGCAGTTTATAATAAATTTTTAGTACCATTACCATTGAAGTTTTTAAGTTAAGGAGAGGTAGTTGGAGGTTGGTGCAGAAGGGAAAGAAAAAGGTACGACCTCACTTTCTATGCCATAAATCTAAGTGCGTTTCAATGACCATGAAGACTGTGATTTGTCAGCATCAAAAAATAAAATAAAATAAAGCTGATTATTTAATAAAATCATAACCAGTGGGCTGTGGTTGGTCAATTTGTGTGAGTGCAAGGTAGTGGTTAGAGTTAGATGATTTGGCTTTCCATGTTAATCAAATTTCCATAAGAAGCTTAACTAACTTTCATTATGTTTTTACTTTTTCGACTAGAATTATGTTACAATTTAATGAAGTTGACCTAACTATACTAGTTTTACACACCGCTGAACTACCATAGAACCAAAATCTTTTCAACAGTTATTATAAGTACACAACATAACATTGAGAGAGAGATTATGATATAGGACATGGTAGATAATTAGATTATTAAATATAAAAAAGACATGATCCAATGGTTAGTGATTCGCAAAAATTAATGATCGTATGTGACTGAGTTTTGAAATTGATCTACTTAAATTATCGAGTAGTTTTAGAATTACAAATTATTTCACAATTCTGATATGGTAGACTATAAGTGATTAATCATCATTTAGACATAAAACTACAATTTTTTTTTTTTCACTAATCACACTACCACATTACAATTGTGATAAGAAGTTGTGAAAAATTTTGTAATTCTATACTTTTTCCAAATTGTCTCATCTTGAAATCGACTGTTAAAACCAAAAATGTTGGAGTAAAAATGTCACGTGGTCGGCCTGGATGCTTCAACTTAAAGTTGGTTGCACATTTATTGTTGAAGTGTAATTAAAAAAGTCTTTTTTTTCTTTAAATCAATTATGAGATTTTTATTTTATATTATATTATATTATATATATATATATGGACGAAATTAGTTTTGACTTATGTCATTCAACTAAATATTCAGCAAAAAAAATATCATTCAACTAAATATAAAAATAGTAGAGACGTGAACACAATTTAAATATATTTTTTCCCTGCATAAAGAAAAGCCATGGGCACCACCAGTTAAGTGGCTTAACCATAACTTCGATCTCATTGGGTTCTTACTCTTACTAGCATTATGCACATTTTGAGAACCAACTTTGTGCTATTAAGGACAAGGTTTATAGACCCGGATCGTTCATTGAATCGTAAAAAGGAGAGGTTCAAGGTTTTTGAAGTCGAACCGAGGTTGAACCGAGGTCGAACCGCGATAACGTCATAATTAATTTAATAATTAATTAAAGCCTAAATATAGATATTAAATTTATAAAACTAGCAAAATTGACAATATATCTATATATGTGAGGGAAATTTAATGATTTTCAAGTATATATTTAATAATTAAATAAGAAAGTTAATAAAATAAAATAATAACCATGAAAACATTAAAATTTATGATTAATTTTTGAAGTAAAGTTGAATATCTTTGAAGGATTTTAATTATAATTTTTTTATTCCTTGTAAGAGATGGATAATTTAATTAAGTAGAATAAAATTTTGTTAAGTTGTTTTTTTTTTTTTTAATTGCTAAGGGGTTGGACCGCACGGTTCTCACCGGTTCATGCGGTCCAACCCCGGTTTTAGCGGTTCATAGAATTCACAAAAAATCTAGTTCTTTATGTTTAAAAAACCGGTTTTCATCTCGGTTTTCACAGTCCGACCTCCCGGTCCGGTCCGATTCTGAAAACTATGATTAAGGATTCATGTTGACCTCGACTAAAAGTCTTTTGCTATATATCAAGTCTCTCACCCTAAGTTGTAATACAATGTAAATATGTTAGTTGTAAATTGTAATTAAAGATTATAAAAAAGACTCATAAACTGAAACTCCTACAAACAAAAACTAATGCACATAAAGGAATGTGATATACACTACAAAGAACTATGTTTTGAATGATTTTCTATTTCTTTTTCTTTTTTTACATTTCTTATTTGTAGTAAGTCATTCTAACAGCATTTGTACTGATCCGAGTCAATACTATGTAACCTTATAGTTATACAATCCGGTGATAGCTTATTGCAAAAGTGATTCTAAAAGTATATAGTTTTTGTGAGGGAATTCACAGCCTCGCAAAATTCATCGTCCCAATCTTGTATCTTTTTTTTAATTTTTTTGAGAGGGTCCCAATCTTGTATCTGTTTATGAATCAAACACAAACTTAATGGCGTCTACCAAAGACACTTGGTGAAAGATCACTCAAAATTAAACAAGTGATTTTTTTATAATCTCCAGCTAATTATTTCTACAAAAAATAAAGAAAAGAAAATAAAAAAGCCAAATTAAGTAACTATCTTAACTAGTATGCTTTCCCCTGCTGATATCCTATTTTTATTGCAAGCCAGCACATGAAGGTACGTGGGCAAAATTTGCCAAACAGTACAATTTCAGAAATATTTTAGGCGGATGGCATGTGTTTAAAGTTATTTAGTAAGTTAGACTTTTTTTAAAAGTAGTACAGCGAAATTGACTTCCTAACAAAAATTAGTTCCGACATGGATTAAAAAAAGAGGAAAAAGGCCACATAGGCTATTGAAAGTCGAGCATAATAAACTTGACTTACACTGAAAGTTGCGTGTACCAAACTCGACTTGGGGTTGTTGAACGAGGTAGCTACAATGTAGACAGTTCTGGCGGCGATTAAAGCTTCGGCGATGAGTCCTTCGACGATCTGGCCCTGTGGGCCAGAGAGGGAGATGGTGAACCCGTTTGGGATTGGAGGAAATGACGTTGTTAGGAAGGTGGCAGAGACCGATAACATGTCGAAGCGGCTGTGAAAAGTAACGGTGGTGCCGAGAGTGGTTGACAGCTGACGTAACGTGACATTGGCGACAGTTCTTGAAGCTGTTAGGACGCAGAGATTGGTGTTTTTGCGGTGACAGAACTTCGAGATCGCCTCGACGACATCGTTTCCGCCTGGGACTTCGAGAATGTACGGGCTCATGGGCTTGTTTTTGGAATCGGGCAGGTGGCCTCGGGGCCACCAAACCACTTCGATTAAAGCTCCATCAACGTCATGTTTGGGCTTTAGGGCCGATGTGGGCCCACCATCACTGCTTCGGCTCTCATCGTCTTCGGAGTGCTGTGTTGTTGTTGTTGTTGATGATGATGGTGATGATGATGTTGGGTTTGGGAGTCGGTGGGGACTTGGTGGAAAGGGTGAGAAAATGGGTTTTGGAGATGTGGAGATGATGATGTGAAATTTACTATCATGGAAGTTGAGTTTGGTATAGTCGACTTTCAGTGTAAGTCGACTTTATTATGCTCGACTTTCAATAGCCTACGTGGCTTTTTTCTTCTTTTTTTAATCCATGTCAAAACTAATTTTTGTTAGGAAGTCGATTTTGTTGTACTCAACTTTCAAAAAGAGTCCATCTTACTAAATAACTTTGAACACATGCCAGCCGCCTAAAATATTTCCGGAATTGTACTGTTTGGCAAATTTTGCCAAGGTATGTGATATATTTTGTTAACCATACCAGCTTTGCAAGATATAAGAATGCAATCTTTGTTTAAATTGCTTCCTAAGATGCAGTGCAAGGATATTTACTGTCTTTGATGGTTGCCAACCAGTTTTGATCAAAACCAATAAGGCTTAGACTGGATAGACATCAAGTCCTTAAATCTAGTTGTGGGCAAAACCAATTGCCATATTGAAATATATATATATATATATATATATATATATATAAACTTTATTATTAGTTTAGAGAATAATTTTAGAGATTTAATTAATGGGGGCAATCAATTACCATAATCTATCAGGGAATAAGTTCAGAGATTTAATTAATTATTAGTTTTTGAATCTTACATTAACTAAATAAATAATAAGAAAATGTAATAATTCGTACTAAGAATGATTCCATATTGATACAAAGAAAAGAAGAGAGGTAAGATAATCCCTAAAAATTAATATATATATATATATATATATTTTTTTTTAATTATTAGAAATACTTACATAATATATATGTTGCAACTTGGTAACTCGAACCCACTTATCCTTGCTCCCCCAAACACTTATGGTTTGGATTAGGGATGGCAATTTAGATCCGATCCGCGGATACCCGGTCCGGCCCGACCCTAATGGGCCGGATTTTACCCGGTCCGATAAAGAATAGGGTCGGGTATGGGTTTTTTTAAAAAAATCCGAAGCGGGTCCGGGTCGGGTTCGGATTTTTTAAAAAAATCCGAAACCCGACCCGGATAAGACCCGGTTATATATATATATATACAGTATTACTAAATTACCCTCACATATATATAGTTAAAAACCCTAAACTTTTCTACACTCTCCTCATTTCAGACTTTCAACTTTTCACACCTCCGCCTCTCCCTCTTCATCTCTCAGCTCTCTCACATACATAGCCATAAGAAGCCCACAACACACACGGCGTCACGGCCACAAGCAGACTGGTGCTCTGCCCCTCTCATCTTCCTCACGTCGTCGCACAGGCTTTACCCACGCCGCCGCCGCACAGGCTCTCTACTCTTTCAACTCCGTTTCGTCCTCGCCGTCGCCGATCTCGCACTGTCGCATAGACGACACAGTCCTCTACCTTTCTCATCTTCCTCGCCCATGGCCACAAGCGTGACACGGCCTCACTCCACCTCATTCTCCATTTTTTTTCTTTTTTCTTTTTTTCTTTTTTTTTTCTGGGTTCTTCGCTTCAATCATGTGAGTTTGTGTTTGTGTTTGTGATTTCTGAAAGGGAAAAATGAAAATCATAGATCTGAGATTCTGAAATTTGTGTTTGGTTTGTGATTTTGAAAGGGAAAATCGTAGATCTGAAATCTATGTTTGTGATTTTTGTGTTTATGTTTGTGATTGTGTTTGGATTTATGTTTGTGTATGTGATTTGGGGCTGAAAAATCATAAATCAAAATTTTTGTTTCTGATTTTCTCTCCAAAAAAAAATTTTGTTTTTGATTTTGGGCTGGACTGGTCATGAGGGACGGGGCCCGCGGGGCCCGTGGAGCCGGGTTCGGGTCCCGGGAAAAAAATCCGTTTAGTAAACGGGCCGGGTTCGGGCCGCGGGTCTTGGCCCGCGGATCGGGTCCGGGTATGAAAAAACCCGGCCCGAACCCGACCCGTTGCCATTCCTAGTTTGGATGGGAGGTACCAACTCACCCAACTGAGCGGCGGTTCCCTTAAAATATAGTTGTAGTATAGTTTTTGTTAAGTGTTTAAAATAATTACACATTTTATTGTTTTACCTTTTTTTTTTTTCTTTTTTCAAAACATGATATCAACAAAGTCATGCGAAAGTCTTTAATCATATTTAAAATATGAAGAATTTGAGAAATATCCTAGCATTATTTCTCAAGATGAGAATATTCTTCCATACCCCCGTGTGTTTGGACTTTGATCACCCAAAAGTTGTCTCCGAGCAACTAATAATTTACCAAAAGTTATCCAAATAGTGATTTCCCAAAGCAATCTATCCTCTCTTTATGTTTATGATGATCTAAGTATGCCTTATATATGTTATGGACATGTGGGGCGCGAATCTCAAGGCCTTAAATCGCGCTGGGCCTAAATATGTAATTCTAAAATCTTGAAGCTCAATCTGTTCAGTGGTGTCAAGCTTGCAGTCAATTCTACAGTTGAGCAAGTAGATTGAACAGGTTTTAGAGCAATTTTTTTTTTTTTTTTTTTAGTAGTCACTATGTCTTTGACTTGATTCTCAAATACAACTTCTAAACGTTAAAGGCAAAGTTCATACATCCAGGGGGTGTAGCTAGGATTTTTAACTTGAGGGGGCCGAATTACATGTTTGTACATTAGTCATAACTTATATATTTATGTGTATGTATGAGTGAGATAGATAGAGATAAAAGAAATAAAGAAATGAAGCTTAAAGATTAAGAATGCCACAAAAAAAAAAAATCACTAGTATAAGCAAAACAATAAACTTTTAGCGACTTTTACATTTGAACATGCACAAAGAAAGTGCACTTTTGTTTACTTAAAATAAATAAATAAATAGCATTTGGACAACTTTTTTTTTTTTGGTTTGAGTAAACATGTGTTTTGTTGGGTGAAGTCCACTTGAGAAACTAAAATATTGTAATAGTAAAAATAGTCATATTTCAAAATGAATACTATAAAGAAATTAACATTGTATAATGCATAAGACCCACAACAAAATAAACACATATGACAATTGCTCCAGTCAATTGCTGAACCAAAGGCTAATGATTGAAAGGTAACTAACACTCTTATTTTGTTTGTCATTTTATATGCCATAATTTGCTAGACAACCCCACTTAGCTAATTATTTTCATTACTTCCATATACCTTCTTTAATCCTAATAGTTTCATACTCTAGATACATCCAATTGTCAGCCAATAAAATTGAGACATACTTATAGTATCAAATATTTTTTATCACTCGTGCTAGTGTGTCATTCTATGTAGTTTTGAGAGATAATTGCCTTAGCCCTTTGATTGATCATACAACCACAACATATTTCAAAGGGGAAATCACTAAAACTAACATTAGACTAGGTATGTGAATTTTTTCGAAGGGACCAATTTATACATTTGCAGGGGCCAGCTTGTTTTTTTTATATAGTATTATATAGGGGTTTCAAAAGCCTTGTGGGGGGCCATGGCCCCCCAAGCTTATGTGTGTCTTCACCCCTACATACATCAATAGTTATAGCCAGCTTTAAGGTATACAATCTATTACTCCCTAGACCGATCATATCTCTTACATAACACAGATACACAAAAGTAGGGCAAGTTTCATATATAGTCAAAACTTGTTGTTGGTGATTTTCTTGTTTTGCGAGACCATCAGCGCACTCATTTGTTTCACAGTATAATCCAAACATTGAGAAATAGTAAGAAGAAGAAAAATGATATATTAGTTAATTACATAAACTTATCTATTTTTAGAAACATATCGTACATAAGAATTGTTTTAAAGAGTTAAATATATATGATATAAAATTAATAAATAATTATAAAAAGTGGTGCATTAGTTATTTACAAAAATATATTACAATTTTTAAACTCAAAAAGGCCATTAATGAAGTTTTACATATAATTTTTTTTTTTTTTAATTTATAAAATCAAATAAGTTTATACCAAACGAATATAGTTTTTTTTTTTTTTTGGGGTCAAATACATTGGTCGAGTAGGTGTATTAGTTCAACTAGATAGGTTGGGTCCAAGTAAGTCTATTATTATAATAGTTTCTACAACTTTAACCATAATTCGTTTACATGACTAGTTGTAAATGATATAAAAAAATAGTGGATCCATAATTTAACCACTTACAAGTCCTAACGTAAATGAGTTGCGACAAAATTGTAGTAAAAATAATTGTGATAGTAGACTTACCTTCGTTGGGTCCCTCCGTGGAGTAAGGTAGCGATTACTGTATTGACAGAGTCACAGAGCTGGCTGCTGACAGCATATAATCCACTACATGTGAGTAAAAATGGCGGCCTGGGTTTTTTGTACATACTAAAATGTTTGATGCGAAGATATCAACAACTAGGGCATTACAGTTCCACTGTCTAGAGTGGTTGGACAAACTAGTAGCCATGTTCCTTTCCAAAATAACGTAGATTTTGTGCGATACAGAAACGTGATGGTTCTTTTGGCCTCAACCTCAAACCACGCCTACTACCTGGATTATCACATGGCCACACGTTAATCACAAGTTATAATAGGTTCTTAATATTATTTAAAAGATTAACAACTAATACCTTATTATGAGATAAGTGAGAGAACCCAAATAATGTGCATGGATGCAAGAGATGTAATTTACAATTGCACAACCATGGCCTCCCAAAGAAAATATTAGTTTTATTCCGCTACCCATTGCTCAAGAACCCTAAAGCTACAAACTATTTTTACAAACCGCTGATGTGATAAGTAGTGTTGATTTGTAAGTAAATAAGTAATGTTAGTAGTAGACTTATATGAGAACCAGTAAAAATTCGTCATATCAATAATTTATAAAAATATTGTAAAATAATTCATGGTTGTATTATTATTCAAATAAAAATTAGTTTTTTATTGACACCATTGCTCACTTTTAGAGGGAAAAAGTTGTAGAATCAAAGCATGTTTGGCCAATGGCCAATGACATCCCTCTATGAGGTTTAATTCAGAGATTGGCCAATGAATCTCCTTACTTACACCTAGTGAGTGTTTGGATCTATGGTGCGTTTTGATGTTTGCGTTTTTTTTTTTTTTTTTTTTTTTTTTTTTTTTTCAGTGCGTATAAACAGTAACATCATATGGATTCACTATGCAAAAGACAAAGTGCACTGTTTACGCACTGTTCACGGGTCCCACGGTACTATTCACCCATTTAAAAATTATTTTACTACAGTATTTTCAGTTTTTAGTTTTAGCAAAACTAAGTTGTATTCAAACGGACTTCTAATATTAAAAAAGAAATGTTTGAAATTTGGTTTCTAGCCAACCTCATTAATTGCTTTAAAATTTTAAAACTCAAATTAAAAACTGACTTATTCTCAAAAAAATAAAAATAAAAACTGACTTTCTCCGAGCATTGGACTTTTTGACAAATGAAAATCGATCCACGTACTATAGGCAGTCCTTTAATAAAAATAAAGTTTTGACCCAATTATAGGTCCAGTATGTCTAAGATTCTTGTTCATAAAAAAAAGTATGTCTAAGATTCTTGGATAGGGGGCAACGTTTTAAACACTCAAACCCAAGCCATAGCCCATAGGCCCATAAGTAACAGTTTATGCGTTGAGATAGTCTTGAGGCTGATTATTCTTGTAGTAGGCTGTAAGGGTCAAGTCTTCAGCCAGAAGGCCCAGAATCCTGAAGGCCTATGTTTGTTTGGGTATTGGAGTTTGAGAGTTAGCCTGTCGGCTGACTAGCAACTCATGCATAAATAAGCATATTCTTATAATATCAACTTTTGAACAGGGGTAAGGTTAAAAAGGGAAAAATTTTCATAATCTTTTTCACAATTTGTTAGCGTATTGAGTTGTCAATGGAGAAATATTGCTATCACATAAACTCATCATTGATTATCTCATAAAAAAAAAAAAAAAAAACTCATCATTGATTACTATAAACTAATTACAACATACCGCATTAATAGTAATAAAAAACTTATGTCACTAGATTTATTGTTTTGAACCCCACACCATGACACCATTGCCTAAGAAGTGACTTTAGGGACCTTCATCTTAGAGCAGTAGTATTGGGGGTGTAAAACCTCCCAAATTGTTATTTTACACTCACACACACCTAAAACTAGTTTTATCCGAGTATCTATTGCTAAAACATTTTACCAACTTGCTATAGTAAGGTTGTATAAATATAACCTTGAACATTAGCATTGGGGTGTTTAAAATCCCCCTAATTACCATTTTACATTCTCAGAGGCCCAAATCATGCTTTATCTGGGTTGCTATTGCTAAAAAAATTTAGCAACTATGAACAGTAAGTTTGTATATATACAAACTACTGTAGCATGGTTGTAAAACAAAAATATGGTATTTTATTTGGTTTGTTTCAGAGGAAGAGATAGAAAAAGAGTGGAAGAGAAAGAAAGAATTGGGGAGGAAGAGAGAGAATGAATAGGGTTGAAAAATAAGAATTGAGATATTAAGTGAGTTGTAAAATGGAATGGTAAAATAGATAAAATAGCTTTTGAGTGTGTAAAATAGGTTTTTTTTTTTTTTTTTAGATACCTGGATGCGAATACTCACTATAGCAATTGCTTATATATATATATATATATATATATTTTCTTCTCACTTTCCTCTCTCTCTCTCTCTCTCTCTCTCTCTCTCCTAATCTTATAGTTTTATATTTATTTTATTGGGTAGTTTATATTATTTTAATGGTTTGTAAATAAAAATAAGAACTGAGATGTTGGGTGTATTGTTAAATGAGTTGGTAAAATAAATAAAGTAGTCTTTTAGGATGTAAAATGTGTATTTTTTTTACAAACCTAGATGTAAATGCTCTAGGTTAGAAATTTGATTGAAAATAGCATTATCTAGACATTATAGTACTTTTAAAAATGTGATTTAAATACACCTTTTTAAAAATTATAGTAATTGTGAAATGAAGCCACAATTTCAAGTAAGACCCCTTTGCATAAGAATCAGTAAAAAAACGAATCAATCATGATGGATGAGGTTATTGAGAGAAAAATGGGGAGAGGGGCTTTGTCAAAATGTTGAAAAAAATATAAGCATTTTGAATTCAAATAAAAATCATGAGTTAGCCTCACAATTTCAAATAGGGATTGAAATTGAAATCCCTTCAACTATTGCTAACTTACTTTTGCCTATGTCAATGTAAAAATATGGATTGAACCCACAATATCTGGTCTTGAAAATGTGAGTTCAATCGCATTGCTTAAAAGTACAATTTTAAGTAAAACAACATATTTTCAATATCTTTTAATATAATATTTTTCAGCCGTATAAATATAATGCATAATAGTCTTTGTAATTTCCTTGAAGCCAAATCCCTATTTTCTAGCTATGTTTGGATGGAAAGAAAATGGGAGAAAAGGAAAGAAGGGTATGGATGAGAAGAAATGTTCTTTGTTTGGTTGAAGAGAAATTGAGAAAAAGAAAGGAAAATGGAGGGAATGGACTTCCATGAGGCCTACCATTCTTTCCTTCCAAATTGGAAGGAAATAAGAAAGAAGAGAGAGTTGTACATGGGTGGAGTCCATCTCTTTCCCTTCTTTCTACCTTGTAAAACAAACAAAAGACCTTGTAAAACAAACAAAAGAGAACTATTCCCCTTTTCCTTTCCTTTCTTTGCCAAACATAGACAATAATTTTAATTTTGGAGGGCTATAGTCTGACCTTTGAACCTTATAATGAGAGCATGCCCTTTGATGTCGAACTATCATGTGCCTTAACATGCATTTGGAACTATCAAAATAGCATGAAGAAAATGAATGAGATTTTGTTGATTGATTGGAGAGAGAGAGAGAGAGAGAGAGAGAGAGAGAGAGAGAGAGAGAGAGAGAGAAATTTACTATTGAAGATGTAAACTGAGTCAAATATATATATATATATATATATATTTTAAAAAGTACAAGAATCATACACAATATCATAAAATAATTTTAGGTGGTGTAACTAATTAAAAATTAAGATTTTAAACTTTAAAAATAATAAATTAAAATTTCTAGTTTAATTTCCAAAATAATAAGTTAAGCATGATTTTTAATGGGTCGTGGAGATATGATACACGAGGCCAAATATTGGGGATTGGATTGCAGAAGATACTAAGGCCTTGTTTAGTAACAGTGTTTAAACAATGAAAACTGTTGTTTAAACACCACAATACATATTTCCACATACTTTTTCGTCCACATGCATTTCCATAAAACTTAAGCAACGCTACTAAAAATCTCTTATCAAACGAACCCTCAGATTTATATGAATAATGCTAAAGTCACAAACTATTTTAAAACATTTTTACAAACTATTGTGTAGCCAATTTCTTATTAGATTTCATTTGGGCTCACAACTAACAAAAGTACATAACTTTTTCATTTATTAATAACCACTCACCACATCAACGGTTTGTATATATATATATATATATATATTTTTTTTTTATTTATAAAAATAGTTGTATCTCCAACATTTTTCTATATATATATATATATATGTGTGTGTGTGTGTGTGTAATGTGTTTGACTAGCACTGCATGTGCTTGGCCACAAGACTGAGGACCATTGGCAAAAAAATGAGGACTATTAGCATAAGCACACGGCCACACGTTAAGCACAAGTCTTAATAGGTTCTTAATATTATATTATTTAAAAGATTAACAGCTAATATGATATTAAGAGATAAGTGAGAGAACCCAAATAAACATAACTTACAGTTGCATTTGACCTTTAATTTTAGAAAAATGCACAAACATGACCTCACATTGAAATTATGAAAAATATGAAATTTTAAATAGAAATTGATTATTGACTCAGCAATTGACATGGCCCACCATAAGAACAATATAATTTCTCTACTTTTAGAGGGACAAAACTGTATAATCAAAACATGTTTGGCCAATGATTTAATAAAATATAATTTTCAGCTGTATAAGACATAATTATCTTTGTAATTGGTCACTATTTTTGGATGGAAGGAAAGGAAAGAAAGGGACGAAAAAGAAGAGAAGAAAACTCCTTTATTTGCTTGGAAAGAAATTGAAGAAGGGAAAGGAAAATGAAGGGAACAGATTTTCATGGGGCTCACCTTTTTTTTGTTTTCTTCCAAATTGGAAGGAAATGAGTAAGAAGGGAACAGATTTACATGAGACCCATCTCTTTCCCTTATTTTCTTCCTTGTAAATCAAATAATATGAAGGAGAATTATTCTCTGCTTCCTTCCATTTCTTTTCTCTTCCCCCTCCCTCCCTTTTGCCAAAAATAGTTAATCTTCATTTTTGGATGCTATAGTCTATGATTCTAAATTGTATAATGTGGGCCCACCCTTTGTGTTGAACTTTTATGTGCATTCACATTGCGTTTGGAACAACTGAAAGAGGATGGTGAAGGAAAGGATTGAGTTTTTGCTTTTTAGTATGAGAGAAAAGAAAAGAGAGCAAAAAGTGAAGGAAACTCAATCAACTGGATCCAACTTTTACGATCCGCCCAATTTGGACAGAAATGAAGAGAAATGAGTAATAAAAAAAAAAAAAAAAAATTCATTTGCCTTATTTGACTTTATTTGGTTCCTAAACTACAATTTTACCCATTTACTCTTTTCATTCATTTTATTTATTTATCAAGATATAAAAGTAAAATACATATATTTGTCTTTCCTTTGCAAAGCAAAAAAAAAAAAAAGAAGAAAAAAGAAAAAAAAAAAAAAGAGAATAAGTATAGTATTATCTTTTCTTTTATCTTTTCCTCCCTAGTCCCAAACACATATGAGATAAACAGTTTTTTTTTTTTTCTTTTTTTTTATGCTATCCTCCTTTTTTTTTTTTTTCTTCCTCCCTAAGTCAGCTCTAAGCCTCCAACCAAACACACTGTAAGATTCTAATCAAATCATTATAGAAGTTTTCCTAATAAATAAATATATATATATATATATATATTTTAAATCCATATATAGGAGTCACCGATAGACGAGGTTAGTCTTTTCTCCTTACATCACATGCGGCATAATTATTTTTTTAGAGGATTTCAACTTATGACGTCCGTTTCTGATAATAATTCTTTATTATCAGACTAATATATCAATTGATTTTTGGTATAGACAGAACATTTATCATAATTATAATAATAATAATATATGTACACACAAGTTGTAGGCTTGAGTTCATTTGTCCATATCTTGCTTAAAAACTTTATTTTTTTTTGTCACTTTCATGAAAAATATTTAAAAAAAACTGTTAAAAAAACTAATTATGTTTTCTTTTTTCATAAAATGTTTATAAACTAATCTTCTTAAAGTATTTGTTAATAAATTATTATAAAAAAGTTTTGATATTATTTTTATAGAAAGTATAAAATATTGTAAAAAAATTATTTATTATTTATTAATTTTTTATAAAAAATTTATAAAAATATTACATAAATCAAAACGAGTATGTGTGAATTTTTTTTTTAAATCTTTATTTTAATATGGAAAAACTTATTCGTTGTTACTTAATCCTATAATCTGGTGGGGACATGTGGACTTAATTAACGTGGATGTCTGCCGGCTGCCGTGATAGCTTACGTTGGTTGGGGCAGCAAAGTAAACAACACTAAACAAATCCAAGTTCACACTTCTCTTGCTTCGAAATGATTCCTCTCCCCAGTACTATTTATTGGAAGTTATAGCAACCTAATCCTCGGACACCGACACTAAAAATATCCACGAAGATATTTGTAGCAAAAAGCCAAAAATAGCAGAGCTGATCTGAAAAAAGAAAAAAAAAAAAAAGGAACTTGGTCGGAGATGGAGGGCCAAGAATTGGAAGGGCAAAAGAGTAAATTGGTCATTATTGGAGGAGGTGTAGCCGGTTCCCTCCTCGCTAAAACTCTCCAATACCTCGCCGAGGTCACCCTCATTGATCCGTAAGTTTCTCTCTTTCTCTTTACATAAATAACAAACAATCTGGGTTACTATGATTCAGTTGTATGTTGAACACACAACATTGTTCTGTTTAGTGTGTGTTTTTCCTAGTACCATACATGTTTGTAGCGGTTATGCAATTTGAATAGCTTAGTTGATTGTAGATGCTTTGCTTTGAGTGTGATAATATGTGCTGTAGTTTGTAACCCTGAAATTCATTTGTTTGATTGGAGGTTTTTGGAGAGATTGGAGGTTTAGGAAAGGCTTGATCCCATATTGTGAGATTACATTTCAGAACTCAGACTAGTATTTGCTGAAAAATGTATTATTAAGATGAAGTCGAGGACTCATGGTAGAAAAAAGAAGCACAAAATCCGTAAATGAATTGGGGCGGAGACAAATAATACATGAATTTCACTTTTCCCTATGGCTTTGGGTTTAAATTTGACATTGAATTGAAGGGTGTTTCATAATTCTAAAATGGTGATTGGTTTAGATCATTATATTGAGCCACCTTGTAGAATTTTCCATGTACAGAGCTGTCGTAATCTTTGATGCTATGTGCAAACAAATTTGAATCAGGAAGGAGTATTTTGAAATTCCATGGGCAAGCTTGAGGTCAATGGTGGAGCCATCATTTGCTGCAAGGTCGGTGATCAACCATAAAGATTATTTCACCAATGGCCAAATCATTACATCCAGTGCAGTCAATATCACTGAAACTGAAGTCTTGACTGCTGACGGTCATTCGATTGCCTATGACTATCTTGTCATTGCCACTGGCCATAGCTATGCTGTCCCCAAAACTAGGACTGAGAGACTTAATCAATACAAAGCAGGTAAAACTATAAAAGAACTGAACCATTATCTTCATTTTTATTAACTGCTAGCTTGATTGCTGAGATGATTTGTAGATTGCATATCTCTGGTTTGAAGATGGCTGCATTAGTTTCTTAGAATTTCCCGTACTATGACAGTTTATAAGCGAGATATATAGGAAACAGGTTAAGCTGTGGCTACTGTTAGAATTAGAGCAGGAGGTCCTAAGTTCGATCCCTGTGTCCTTCATTCTACCTCCCATTTAAAATCCCACGTGTTGGGCCTCACCTATTAAAAGGTAGTTTGAGCCCACATGTAAGGGGGAGTGTTAGAATTATGTGGTTACATGATTAAATTTACTATTTCCTAATAGTTTAAGTTTTTGGGACAATCGGTAATTTAAAAAATACTTAATGCAGGACTACATTGATTAGTTGAAATTAAGCCCTAAGCCATTTTATGTAACAAAAAATCAATCATTATCTGGTTTATGTCGATAATCAATATCTTAGACAAGGTCACAGCAGGATGCTTGCTAGGGTACAAACTAGTTTTTGGTAAATGAACAAACCTATACCTCGCCGCAGCAGGCATTCTCAAGGTCATTAAGCATTTTATATAATGGAAAGAAAAATTGAACACAAAAACTCTTATAACTTCTTGTATTATTTGTTTTCTCTAATCCTATAATTCTCTACTCATAATGGGTCAAACCTCCATCTTTTGAAAAGAGCAGTATATTGGGCTATGAGGCCATCTGTCACACCTTTGAACAGCCTTGAAAGGAATATTTTTAAAGTTCAAAACAATTAATTAATGGAATTTGACTATATGCCTGTTTTTAATTCAGACTTTTATAATTAACTTCAATTATATTGCATTGAGAAAATTATATCAAATTAAGACGAAGGTGCATCCATACACTGCTTTGACATTACCTGGGCCTAACTAATGTAAATTTTTGCACTGGCAGAAAATCAAAAGATTTTTTCAGCTCATTCCATTTTAATTGTTGGAGGAGGCCCCACTGGTGTTGAACTTGCTGGAGAAATTGCTGTTGATTTCCCAGGTAAGAATATTACCCTGGTGCATAAGGGATCAAGATTACTGGAATTTATCGGACAAAAAGCTGCTAAAAGGACTACGAATTGGTTGAAATCAAAGAGAGTTGAAGTGAAATTGGAGCAGAAAGTCGATTTGGGCACTGATTCAGATGAAATCAGGATGTATAAAACTTCAGCTGGAGAAACTATCAGAGCAGATTGCCATTTTCTGTGCACAGGGATACCATTGTGTTCAGCATGGCTTAAGGAAACTATGTTGAAAAATAACTTAGATGGTCAGGGAAGGTTGAGGGTTGATGAGAGTCTGAGAGTCAAAGGTCGAAAGAACATATTCGCGATTGGAGATATTACTGATGTTCCAGTAAGTGCTATTTGCCACATTGTAATTATTTTGGGTTTGATTAGCTGCTTGTATAGTTATGTTTACCACAATTTTATCTGTTCTAAACTAAACAAATAGTGTGACTAGACAGACACTTACACATGATACGCAACAAAAAAAAAAAAAAAAAAAAAAAAAAAAAGGGAAAAAGATTGAACCAGGCCAAAAGAGTATGCCATGGGAGAAGACAGGGTTTTTTTTAATGATAATTTGGTTCCTGAGTTGCTACCCAACCCAAGTTAAATAAGGCTACTTGACAAGCTTGTGAAATTTTTTAAAAACTAGTAGGAAAATTCTTGATGACATGATATCATTGCTTTATGAAATAAAATATAATTCATTAGTTAAGAAAGTGTTGTTCATGTTGTTCTGCTCCAGCTTTGTTTGGCTGAGATGTTCCATCTTGGCTGTGGGCAGTATCTATATGGTCAACTTTTATCCTGGTCCATATTTTTGGTCTATTATAGTCTGTTTGGTCTATTCTGCAACATGATATGATTTTCATATCCAATACAGTTTTAAATGTATATGACTAAAGATTATAATGTGGGAAAAGAACCTAAAAGTGTAATCTCAGAAAGTTAATGTTTAATATGACTGAAAAAAATTTGATGTGTAGAGATACAGTACATTCAGTGTGCATTCTCATTCTATTACTGGAGAATGTGCCCTTTTAGTTTAGTTTTGTATTTTTGTATTTTTTTTTGTGTGTGTGTGTGGATGTATTCTTGCAAAATACAAGTTGGTTATATGTGTTAACAAATTGACTTCCAATAAGAGCAGTATGAGTATGTGATTTGCTGGCAAATCTGATATCTGATGCAATACTGTTTCATGACAATCTATGCTGTAGGAAATCAAACAAGGGTTTTTGGCACACAAACATGCTCTATTGGCAGCTAAGAACTTGAAAATATTGATGATGGGAGGAAGAGAAAGCAAATTGGCAACTTATAAGGCTAGTTCAGCATTGGCAATTGTTTCGCTTGGAAGGACAGAAGCGGTGGCACAATTCCCGTTCACAACAATTATTGGATGTATTCCTGGCATGATCAAGTCCAAGGATCTGTTTGTGGGGAAAACAAGAAAGCAATTGGGTCTAGAACCAGATGTTGTACACGATTAAAGTTGAATGGGTGTGTCTGTTGTGTATATTTTACGTTCAAAAAGAGAACATAAATGGTCTTAGGACCTCAAGGTAAACATGATTGAGATAATAAATAAAACAGTGTGATGGTGTGAATTTACTAGGATTCAATATTATTACTGAAATCTGAAATAAGGTAAAATAGAGCAGTTTTTGAATCTTTCAGCATAGCATGCATGTTGCTTCAAGAATTCTAGTGTCTTTTTTCTGGGCACATTGAGCAGCCAAGCTCGTGATTGGATTTATCACTTTTTTTTCTTCTCATTTTCTTTTTGTTCTTCATTTTTTGTCAAATGATAGGAGACCTTTGCCAGTTTTGCTGTATCACCCATTTTATAAATTTCTTCAAGCTTTTTCCACCTCCCTCCCTCCCTCGTGTGGCTTTATAATTTATAATCTTCTATTTTAAATCCAGAAGTAGTAATAGTATTTTAGTTATAAGAAAATATATTTACATCTCTCTCTCTCTCTCTATATATATATATACACACTTACAATTGTACATCATTGATCATACTATATTATATAAAACGGCAAGTAACAACTTCTTGGGTGTCTCAAAGGAAGAAAAAGATCAAGTATATGGGTAATGCAAGAAAATACCAGAAGATGCAAAAGAGGTACAAAAGTTCGCCACCCAGGCACACCTGTTAGGCCCTTCTAATGGAAAGAATCAAACAATGTCACAGAGAGATTTAAATTAATGACCTCTAGTATATGAAAACTTAATCCCAGTTGTGTGTGTATGTTGTTGATAGAATAGTATTTCAAATCTACGGCGATCGCTTCATGATAATTGCTCTTATTATTAGACCAAGATATATCAATGGATTTATGATGTAGGTGGAAATTGATTTCCAGATTTCTTATTTGACAATAAGAAACTTTATCAATTAAGGCCAAAATTTAATTTGAGTTGAATGTATTATTCATTGGCATTTTAGGATACTTCTAATACAATTAATTTCTTATTATTCAATATAAGTCACATAATCAATTGATTATTAATTATTCAGTGAAATTCCTAAGTCTTACATAGTTACATTCCAATCTTATCAAGCCATTATAATAAATAAACCAACTTCTCCTCTTCAAAATAAAAAGAAAGCTACAAAATTAGAATTCACCTATAAATTATTTGCAACTTAACTTTTTGTTTTTTTTAATCAAACTTTTGTTTGGAACTTTCCAACTCTCTCTAAAAGAAAACTCATATCTGTTAGCGATATATGTTAATCAAGATTCAATTTACTTGTTTCTCAAAAAATAGAAAAAGATACAATGTACTTGTACCACTTGTAATACTGTAGTACTTGTATTGCATATTATGATTAGTATAATTAACCCAAAAAAAAACAAGTAAGGATGAGAAATTTGATCATATGTTTTCTTTATGAAAAGAACCTATCAAAGCTAGTGAGTTATAAGGCTTTTGGCATAAACTACTTAGCCTAATATAAATCTCTCTATACATACCCCCCAATAGGTTCAAAAAATTCATATAGTAAAGATATAACATCTTAAGCAATGGCGACTCCAGGAATTTCTTCCCGGGTGTTTCTTAAGAATGATAATTTACACAATCTAATAAAAAAAGAAATTCATATATTGACGCCAACAACAACCAAAAAACACGCAAATTCATATCTGAACGAAGATTTTCTAAGTTAAAGTTAACACAAATCCGCTTAAAAGATGAAGATGAATCTTACACAAAAAATTAATCTTAGGTATGTGATTTCTTTATCAAATATTTTTCAATAATAACTAACAAAAGAATAAACAATAAATTATAAGTTCATTTGAAATATTAATAAAATTATTAATTATTTTTGTTTAATTGTTTCATTATTTTTCTTTACTAATTACTAGCAATCTAACACACTTGAGGTGTTCAGTTGGCTTTGCACAATGTAAAGAATATCAACACGCTACATCATCCACCTGACTCAACCCACTGTCTAACATGGTTCATTTTTTATTTTTTTATTTTTGTCTTTTAATAATGTGTTGTTTTGGGTGTTTCTTTTAAGTGGACCAGGACCACTACCTCAATCCAATGCCACGGCCCCACCCCCATCCCCCACTCAAGAGACAATAGCCAATCAACAGTCAACACAAATACACAATTACATATTTACATATATATACACTTGCACAAAAAGCCAATTTAGCCAAAAGAGAACTAGAGGAAAGCCTAAGTCTAAGGCAGAGCAAAGAAAAAGAGAGATTTCAAAAGACAAAAAAATAGTCAGTAAGTCTAAGTCTAAGTCAATACATTGCATTGTCAAAAAAATAGTCACAAGCACAAGCACGCCTCATGCTTGATGTCCCTACCAATCAGAAAATTTCACAATCACACATTACACTAAAAGACAATTAATATCTCACCAACACCAACACCAACACCAACACCAACACCAACACCAACGGATAAGATAAACTGATAAAGCCAAATTCAAAAAGTCAAAAACAAAAAAAATATTAATAAAGCTAAAGTTCGGCCAATCACAGACTCATAGTTCAAAAATCAAAAGAGAGAGAGAGAGTTAGTCTTATTAAAGAATAAAGAGAGAGAGAGAGAGTTTCATTCATTTCATAATTTTCATTTCAGTTCAGAGAGAGAGAGAGAGAGAGAGAAGTTAGCTTAGTAAAATGAAATACCTTGAAGGAAGGAGCACCGAAGCAGCCGAGTAGGGAGGCCTGAAGGCTGAGGCCACTGAGGCAGTGATGAGGTGACGAGTGATCTGTTGATCTCCGTCCTCCAATGAGGGTTAGCGTTGCTCTGAGACTGAGGCGTTGTTTTGAGAGTGAGGGACTGGGCTGATCTTCGATGATTGAGGCGTTGCTCTAACAGTGAGGGATTGAGGCGTGGCTTGAGGCTCAAGCGGTGTTGCTTTGAGAGTGAGGGACTGAGGCGTTGCTGTCTTTAGGTTTGCTTTAGGCCCTTCAGTGATTTTTTTTTTTTTTTTTTGATAAAGTCTTTAGTGATTTCTGATTTAGGGACTGAGGCATTTTTTTTATTTTTTTTTTAGATTTTAGTTCGAATTTTTTTGGGCTTTTTTTTTTTTTTTTTTTTGTTTTTGCTTGAAAGTAGAACAAATATATTTTTTAATTTGAGAATGTTCCTAATTTTGTGATTGAGGGTGTTCCTAATACAGAGCAAATATAAAAAAATTAAAAAAAAAATTAGGTTTTTTTTTTCAGGTTAGGGTGTTCCTAGGAACACCCTGAGTTGTACGTGGCGTCGCCTCCACTGATCTTAAGCCTTTTGTTATGGATGTAAGTTGTCCAGGCCTATCCACATTAATATTTGTTTTTGCTCTCTATTTCCCTCTCTGCTCTCTCTCAATATATATCAATCCCATAAATAATTCTAATATGGTATCATGGCCAACCTCAGAAAGGTAGAGCGCTCTCAAAATAGTTGTCGAACAATCACTAGTAAAGTTGTCTATATAATATATAGCTAATAACCAATATTATCAGTGCAGATATCATATATACTACCATTATCTAGCTACTTGTGATGTTTTCATATGCTAAATTATGTCATCATTTTGGCAACTAACATCACCATCATCCATGCATTGCAATCGTCATTTGGCCACAGTTGATACTTACTATCGTTGTTTAATTGGTGCCACCAAAATCTTTCTCATTTGTTCCATTTTACGTCTTGCATTCCAAATTCAAGATTTCATCAAGTTTTTACCTTGAATTTGAGTTGTGATGTTATAGATATATTAATTTAAAATTTTTTTTTTTGATGTGAAATACGACTAAACTTTATTAATCAGAAGAATTGACAAATACATCCTGGTTGAGAGCTTGTTCAAGAAAACAAGGGGTCTCTTCAACCCAAACAGATAAATCTGCAATGCCTAAAGCATGTCTAGCAAGTAAATGAGCTGGCTTATTTCCATTTCGACCAACGTGAGCGAAATCTACATGACGGAAGCTATGAGCAACAGTAATGGAACTAAAAACCAGAGCAGCAACAGATAATGGAGGAGGAGATAACTCCCTCAAAGCATTAACTAGAGACAACGAATCACCCTCAAGCGTGAAGTCCTGTATAGACATATCTTTGGCGAATTTAAGGCCCAGCTCAACAGCCTTAGCTTCAACCTCCATGGCACCTAGAGGAGCATCAAGTTTTTTATTGCAGGCACCGATCATCTGACCCGCTGCATCTCTAATTAAAATCCCCACCCCTGCCATTTTCTGCTCTTTGAACACAGCATCGTCTACATTAATTTTGTAGCGATTAGGAGAGGGAGGCGTCCATACCACTGCTGCAGCAGGCTGCTTCGAATCTGTATCCTCCAAACACGCCTGATACGTAACTAAATATTCCAACGCACCCTGTACTACGGCCTGTGCTGACTTCTTCGCACCGCCATGTCTGTGTTCGTTCCGGTTTGACCACAACGCCCAAGCTATCACAATCAAATGTTCCACCCCACTGTGATTCCATTGAGCAATCATCACTACGTGCCACAGCAAATCCATGAATGAACCGAAATGGTGTTCCACTGAACCCAGAAACAGAGAGGACGTGCGCCAAACTTCTCTAGCACGTTGACAGTGCCAAAATAAATGGCCTGAAGATTCGTCCTCCATCTGGCATTCATCACAAACACTGTCCAGCAGCACCTTGCGCCTAACCAAATTCTCATTTGTGGGTAAAACATCCTTGCAAGCCCTCCAAGCGAAGTGGCGGATCTTGTGCGGGATATTAGAGCTCCATAAGTACTTCCAAAATCTTCTTAACTGACTGCCATTTGATACACTACCCGCCGGCACAGTTGAGCTCATCTCCATGGCTAGCTTATATGCACTACGGACACTAAATATTCCATTGTGCGTTAAAGCCCAGGCCTGCTTATCCTCAGGCAGATTCGCACTCAGAGCTATACTACAATATAATTCGTACCAGTTGTACTACATCTAAGATTAGTATATGATTAGACTAAGGTAATAACTCAATGTAATACAATAATTTTATACGGTAAAGATGTACGTAGCTTCTTAACACTTTTTACTGTAGATGAGGCCACCAAACCAAATAATGTTAATATTTGCTTGTACTCTATATTTCTCTTTTTTTCTCTCTCACGCTCTCAATCCAATAAATAATATATTCTAATATCATGATTGCCAAGGATTTTATTAATTTTTTTACCTTGAATTTTTGTTTTTAAAGTGCATTTTCTTGTCTAAGAAAATTATAGAAATTTTGTTATTGCTGTTTACAAACAAAATTATTTCAAAATTAAAATTAATAAAATTCTATCTAAGATTGATTATGCCTAAGAAAGATTAAGAAAATTAATAATATAATTAATTAAAAATGAAATGTTAAGAGAACTGATTACAAAAACTTGATCAATAGTTTTTCATCTTAAAATGTGAGAAGAATGGTTTAAAATATATATATATATATATATATATATATAATACATAAATTTAAATATATATTTTTATTTGAGATTTTATTAAAAAAAAAATTCATTTGGAGTTATTATCTTACGACTCAAATTGTGTCAAACTAGCCTCGATTAAAAAAAAAAAAAAAAAACCTTTTGAGTGATTGTCTAAATGATATATATTTAGAAAGTAATATTTTTATGACATTAGTATAATATCAATTATAAATTATTTTAATATAATAAACAACAACTTTAACTAAATTATTAAAAAACTTATTTACTTCGAATCGTAGAAAAATTATTTTGTTATAACTTTTATCACATATAAATCAATGAGTAATATACATATGTGTGTGTGGATGAGAAGCTGAGGACATGAATGAATGAGAAGAGATCAATGCCAGAAGAACACACCTTGGAAAATACTATCAACGAATCCTCGGGGCAAATACGACAACTCAACCACAAGCCCAAGGAAACTAGAATACCCGAGGACCTTGAGGATACTGACACATCCTCAAAAGGGTCGAAGTCCAATGCTGAAGACCATTGGACACGAATCGAGGAAGAGAGAGAAAGTTGGCCTTTAAGCAAGAAAGGGAAGAATATAGATAAAACATCCATCATCTCCCCATTTAATGCTCTGAACCCACTTAACTGGTCGTATTAATGAAAAAATGGCACCTGAACAGTGTCATCACAACTCACAGCTCACAATCTAGTGTAGAAACCTTCTAGTAAGACCCTGATAGGACAAGTATCAAGCGAAATAAACCCTAGCCCTCCAAATGGAAGGCCAAGATACAACCTGGGTGACTATATAAGGTAGAGAGGCCTATATGAAGAGGGGCATGAAACATCTGAAGAGAGGAAAAAAGAAAGTGACACCATTGTAATCCAAGAACAAGTGTAAACCTATACCTTGGACCATTCCTGAGAAACATAACTTAATCAATCCAAGACTAATGTTATTCAATTTCCTTGGCTCACATTTATTCCAAGCACTTATTCTCTTATTTCAATATTAACTCACTCTAACAAGGGTAATCAAGGTTGATTGACACCCCATCTCTATAAATTAATTGTGTGAGGTTAAAAGTTAGCTTGTTTAATTTTTGCTTGCCACAATATATATATATATATATATATATATATATATATATATAGGGACGGAGCCAAAACTTAAAGTTAGAAGGACGGCTTTGCTGTCAATTGTATGCAGTGATTTCGGCTTTCGACTTTGTTACTACTTAATCGCTTAGGTGCTAATTGTTTAAAATTTTTTAAAGGGTTAGATTGTTTGATTTAGGTAAAATTGGTTGATTAGGCTTAATTTTTTATTTTTTTTATTTTATTTTTTAAGTTTTACTAAAGGTAATTTTTGTTGTTGTACTAATTTTTTTGGGCTTGCATATTTCATTTTTAGATTTTAGACTTATAAATATTTTTCAATGGTCTTTAAATGAGGAAAATGTTTGAACTACAAATTTTTTTACAAATTACTGAAAATGTAATTTATGGGCCCAAATGCAAATCAATAAGAATTTGCTACCTTAACAGTTTGTAAAAATATTATAGAAACATTTGTGACTATAACAATACTCTTAAAAGAATTAATGATATTTTTAAGGGGTAAAAGTATAATTTTATAAAACAAAATTGCTAAAATTAGTACCTATATATAGAATAATATATTTTTTTAAAAAAAAATTGGGAGGGCCATTGCCCCCAAGTCAAACCATGGCTGTCTGAGTGTCTCTATATATATATGATCATATTTAGCCTGACCTTCTTGAACAAGATTTCTATATCCGCAAGTAGTAATGAACTAATTATACCAATAGGTCTAAGGGTAATTATTGGATACTCGCAAAGTACTATAAATTAGGGCTGTCCAACAACCCGTTAGACCTGAACCACCCGTCTAACCCGATCGGACCCGAAGGCCCACGAGCGGATTAGAATGCCTAGACGGGTCGGGTGCAGGTCTCTTAGAGTTAAAAGTTCGAGTTTTTGGTTCGGTTCGGTTCGGGTTCCATATTTACTAACCCATAAAATTGACCCGACCCGTGAGAAATTTAAAAGGAAAAAGATGGGTTTCACGCTTTAGTTTCAAATTCATGTTCTCCTTTCTCTCTCTTCTCTCTCTTAAATCCCTAAACCTAGCCCCTTTCTTATCGCCGCTGTTGTCAAGTTGATCACACTGCCTTCGTCGTTGACCTGTAGTCATCGTTGCACTCACTGTCCTTACTCCTTAGTTTGAGTCTCGCTTAAACCCCTCTCTGCCTCCTCTGATCTGCCATTGATCTTGTGCATCTGATGGTGAGTCAAAGTTGGTTTTTTTTTTTTTTTTTTTTTTTTTTTTTTTTTTTTTTTTTTTTTTTTTTTTTTTGACCTTGTGATGGATGTGGTGATGGTGGATGATGGAGTGGTGGGGTGGTGCTGCTAGTTTAGTATTTTCTCTCTCTTCGTTTCAGTTTCATAGATCTAGAGTTTGTGGACTCATTTTTGCTATTTGATTCTCTGTAGGTTTGGATTGTGGTTTTTGTCCTTTGGGTTTTTGATTTTCTCTAAGTTGGCTTCTCGTGCTTGGATTTTGATTTCTGGGTTTGGGTTGGGTTTTTTATTTTCTTTGGGTTGATTTCTCTGGGTCTACGTTTTGATTTCTCTGTTTGCTTTAAACCCAAAATCACCCGATGGGTCCGACCCACTAAATCGATGACCCGAGCCGATAAGTCTGATTCAAACATTTGGTCGGCTGCGAGTCCAATTTCTGTTCACCCGATTCTATCGGGTCGGTCACGAGTCAACCTCTAACTCAATTCGACCCGAGTCGTGGACAACCCTACTATAAATATGTACTTTCTCTTTTACATAATTGTGGGTTTTACTAATTAAATTTATAGTAAAAACTTATATTGCATATAAGAAGGAAAAATACACATTTATAATACACTTGAAAATATTTAATAATTTTCCTAAGTAAAATACAACGACTGTAAATAAAAACAAATATAAGGAGTTTTTTTTTTTGTCATTTTATTTTATGCCACCCCAAAGAGCCCACGTCATACACAATTCTGCGGTGGTGGATTTAGATATGCAGATAGCAGAGGCAGCCAGCCAAATCTAAAGCATGATGTATTTAACCAAAAAAAAGAAAAGAAAAAAAAAAGCATGATGTCATGTCAGGGATGTCCCAAAAGTCTGACTGCAACCGCATCTTCTGCGTTAATAAAAAGTAAAAACACAGTAAATTATGGAAGCAAAAATTACATCTCAATCAGTCAGTCACCTAATTCCATCATGCAAAATCATCCATAAAATCACATAAAAATACTGCCATCATCAAATGCATATCATATCATCACCAGTACTCATCCCAGCTGTATTCTATCCCCTGGTCTCTCTGTCAGGTTTGGTTTCACGAAAGAGAAGGAGAGGGAAGGGTAGATAAAAGAAAAAAGAAATATAACGGCACCGTTAGGCGTAGGTTAAAAATGAGTTATTGTGAGGTTTAATTAATAAAAATTGATATAAATTGATGAGAGAAGTTGAAAACATGACCGAAGTGATATATAGAACTTAAAAAATTAGTTTTATTAACTTTATACTTTATAAAACTAGTCAAAAATTTGATAAAAGAAATTTTTTAATGGTTACTTTATAATGTCTGTTAGCATGATCCAAAAGAAAAACATAAGAAAATTGAAAAAAGAAAAGAAAAGAAAAAAAAAAATTTAGATGTAAAGAAAAAAAGAAAGAGAAAAGATGGACACTTTATCTTTTTAAATTATCAATTAATAAAGATATAAAAATAATTGTAAAAATACAAAACTAATCCTCTAACTTTCACATTTTTTTTTATTTATTTCAGTCTTCTAACTTTCAGTTTTGTCAATTCAGTCCTCTAACTTTCAATTTTTGTCAATTCAGGGCTCCGTTACAACTCAGTTAGTGTTGCTGTTAAAACCACTAAAACGATGCCATTTTGCGTGTGTGTGTGTGTGTTTTTTTTTTTAAAAATTGGAATTAAAAGAAAATAAGAAAAATCTAGAAAAAAGAAAACATTAAGGGCATCGTTCCCCTTCTCTTGAATCAAAACAAAACAAAGGATCCAAATCCCTAACCCATGTAACTTTGAGAGAGAGAGAGAGTGAGCCAGTTTGAGAGAGAGAGAGAGAGAGAGAGAGAGAGAGAGAGAGAGAGAGAGAGAGAGAGAGAGAGACTGAGTTCACCAGCGGTGAGGAACCTCGCCACCCTTGCTCTAGACCTCGCCACCCCTACTCGCCGTGTAAACCACCACCACCCTCACTGCTTTGCCTTGACTGAATCAGTGATGGGTGTACTCCGTAGCTCCAACTCTGACTAAGTTTTGCCCTGCCTTGCCTTACTGTAACTCTGGCTCCAGCCAAGTTTTGCTATGCCTTGCCTTACCGTAGCTCCAGCTCTGGCCAAGTTTTGGGTAAGTGATGAAAACCCAGTTTTTTTTGTCTAGACATGTTTAAAATTTTTACAGTTATTTGATTGACTTATTTTGTTGTTTTCTATTTTCTATTTTCTATTGGAGTAAAAGAGTTACGGAAATAATTTGGCATAGAGTGTTACAATGGGGTGTCAGTAATTTGCAGAAGTGTAGTTTCAGACCCTCTTTATGCACATTAGCTTTGATTGCCTCTTGGTACAATGTCTAGTAGTCAATCATACAATGGTTATAGTAGTGAGGACCAAATTGTTTCGAAACAATTCCTCCAAGTGGGGACCAAATTGTTTTGAAACAATAAAATTGCATGTGAAGATATTCAGCAAACAGACAAAAAAAAAAAAAATTATAAAGTAGATTATCCCAATGCATTTAATCTCACCTATCAGTCAACAAAGTCCAACATAAACAAAAAAAAAAAAATGCAAAAAAAAAAACTCTTCAATAGAAAAAGTCACCAGCTTTAAATAACACACAACTCGTTGTTCTGCTAATACATATACCCAAAAAAACACACTAAAACTATTCTTGTGCTTATTCTTTGCTGGGTGAAGGTATTTATGAGAGAAGTGTTGGTTGGGGTGCAACGCAGATGACCCATTTATATACTGATTAGTTTAGTTTAGTCATTAAGCTACAAAAATATACCTGCAAAGTAGTTGGGAAAGAAGCGGAGGACAGGCGAGGAGGAGCTACGGTAAGGCAAGGTAGAGCACACCCGTCACCGATTCAGAACTCCATCATCGATTCAATCAAGGCAGCAGCGAGGGTGGTGGTGGTTTACACAGCGAGTAGGGGCGGTGAGGTCTAGAGCAGGGGCGGTGAACTCTCTCTCTCTCTCTCTCTCTCTCTCTCTCAAACCGGCTCATTCTCTCTCTCTCTCTCTCTCTCTCTCTCTCTCAAAGCTACACAAATTAGGGATTTGGGTCCTTTGTTTTGTTTTGATTCAGGGGAAGGGGAATGACATCGTTCCCCTTTATGTTTTTTTTTTTTAGATTTTTCTAATTTTCTTTTAATTTCGAATTAAAAAAAAAACCACACACACACACATGCAAAACGACGTCGTTTTAGTGGTTTTAATGGCTACACTAATTGAGTTGTAACAGAGTCTTGAATTGAGAAAAATTGAAATTTAGAGGACTGAATTGACAAAACTGAAAGTTAAAAGACTGAAATGAAAAAAGGTGAAAGTTAGAGGGTCAGTTTTTCATTTTTGCCAAAATAATTTTACAAGAAATTAAGGGTTTGTTTGGATACTGCTTATTGCTGAAAATTGAAAACACTGTAACAAAATAATTTTTAAATGTGTGAATAGTGCTGTGAGATCCAAATTTATATTAAAATCTGTGTTTGGATGACTTTTGTGAGTCTGTGAATAGTGCCATGAGACCCACATTTTTTCAACAAAACGCACAAACGTAGACGTTTAGTGCACTCACTAAGGGTTTGTTTGGATACTGCTTATTTTGCTGGAAATTGAAAACACTGTAGTAAAATAATTTTTAAATATGTGAATAGTGTCATCGGATCCATTTTTAATAAAATTTTTGTTAAAAAAAGAGGTTTGTGGGTCCTGTGAACAGTATATGGGACCCACTGGACAACCATAGAATGCGCTTCTCAAAAAAAAAAAAAAAAAAAAAAAGAAGCCAAACACAAGATGCTGGCGTTATAACCTATATCCAAACACTGCTTAAGTTTAATATTTTAAAGGGTATATGTATAATAGTAATTCGGGGATTAGAAAAAGAGTGGCCCAACAAAAAACTTTTGCCTTCTATTCTCTTTTCTTTCTTTGTTTTCATTTTGGGCATTGATTATTGCACTCTGAATAGTGTGCATTAATTGTTAGTACACATCACTTATTTTAAGTGATAAATATGAATATGCTTAGAAAATATGAACAATGTGCATGAAATTATGAACGATGTACACGAAGTGCACACTATACAAGTGTACGTGTTAGAGTATTTTTCATTTCATTTTAACCAAACAAAAGAAAGCCTTCGTATCACCTTCCTTTGCTTCCCTTTCCACGTAATCAAACATAACCTATTTGCTTCTATGGCTACCGGGCGTCTTGTGCATTAATGCTAGAAAGTAGAACTCCATCAAAACCAAAGCAAAGAACACGGAAGCAAAAAAAGAGAAAAGCACATCAATCAATCCATAAAAACATCATGCAAAATCTTCTCCTCGATTACATTAACGCCGTATTAACTGTATACCATCATGATCATATGTAACCACTTGGCCAGTTCTTGACTCCTGAGGCTCAGCCCTTCCCAGCTGTACTCGTACGTGCTCCACTGCTTAGCTATATATCCTGAGAGAGTGAGAGAGCATAGCAACCTGCAATAGTGTAAGCCAAAATAGAATATCTGTGAAGCTGCTAGAGCCTAGCTAGAGGCACTTGAGCAGCTCGAGAAGACTAGCATAGCTATCTATCTAGCTAGGCTGAACAGAGCATTAGCACTTGCTGTTATCGGTTGCAGCTACAAAGGCATATATAACGGAATACATATGATCGTACTCCTGGTATTTGACATTGTTTGTATATCTATGCCCAAAAAATTGACGTCAGTTTCTAGATCAGAGAGTTCCAGGTGAGATCTTAGGATGGTTTTGGCATGTGCTTAGGGAGAGAGAGTACTGTTGCTGTGAGGGACGTCACTGAAGACGGCGCTGTCATATCCATGGAGATGGTTTTATTTGATGAATATTGGTTAGGTTGAGGAAAATAATCAAAATATATCATTTGGGTCTGTGACTCTGACTCATTGTGTCATATAATCTCTACAAAAGTCAATCATTTCTCCCCAAGTGGCTGCATGAGCAATCATTTTCATGTGGATATCTTTCAATACCTTCTATAAATTAGGGTTGTTTCTTCTCCATTTCTTCACTGTCTCACCCATCTTGCTCTTAAAAACTATACTAGTAGTTTTTTTATAGCTCATCCTAGGTTCAATTGCAATACCCTAATAAGATAATGGCCTCAAGATCCATGTTTACATGTTTGGCTCTCCTTCTGGTTTTGTGTTTTGTGCTCATGGAGGATGCTTCTGGTCCATCTCTTTCTTTCTATCACGCACACACAAACACACTAAAGTAGGCAATAATAAGATAGTTGTCATTTAAAAAATTTATATACATTAGCTATTTAGTAATCAAAGTTGCTGTTTTTGGCAGATTGCAATACTGGGTATGGGTGCTTCTACACCAAGCCTTCTGTTTCCTTGAAGACTCAGAACAGAAAGGTCCGTTTTAACACATATATATGCTTCTAAAGGGTTTGAATGGTGGTTTCTCTCCTAGTTTTTTCTGCTTATATTTTTTACTTCAATACAAGTTTTTAATGTTACAGCAACATTTACTCCATTTGTACAGGTGCTTGCTGGTTTGGAGGAGAAGAGGGAATCTGTGAAGGTTGGCCTGCAAGGATCACCAACCAGTGTGAATGGTGGAAGCTTTGTGGGTTATGAGTTAAGGAATGTTCCCTCTGGTCCAGACCCGCTGCACCATAACAGGGCCAGTCCTGAAAAGCCTAGAACTCCTTGAAATGTTACATATATAACAAAGCTCTTTGAAGTACTATTAGTTTAGCGAGTGGTTTCAGATCACATTTTGAATGTAATTAACTACCTAGTTAATTTTCTAAGACTTAGAAATAGGTTTTTCTTGTCTTGTCCCTCCTTTTTCTTTTTTTGGGTAACAAATGTTTGTATTGTTGAATATGTGGCATATATAATGCATATATATATATATATATATATATGGTTTGTGCTACTATAAATATCTTACTCTTTTGCTTGGACTTTTTGTAGTATACCTTGTTCAGATGTCACAAAGCAAATGCAGTTCTTGGATCATCAAGCAAACTAAAACTGTCCATCTGTGCTCTTATTTTAAAATACTAATAAACTTAACTAAATCTGGTGAACCTGACCATGAATAATTAAATTCAAATCAAATAATACATAAAAAAATGTAATTAAAAAAGAACTTAATTATAATGGTAACATCACTGAGATGGATGTGATTGTTTTGGGCTGGGAAGAAACCCCGTTTCACAGTAAAATATGACTATTTATGCCCACAACCTGTTCCCGGATTGGAATAGAATAGGATCAATGAACTGTGACATGTATGGGTGATAATAGCGTTCTGCAATAACTAAATAACCTCAAGCTTTCAGAGAAATGTGACAATGCTGACGCTAATGCCAGACAAGTGAAATCATTAGGTTCATCTCAAACGTTGAAAACTGAAAAGATAGTGTGTATATGTATAAAGTAACTGTAATAGAGAAAATGAAGATTATTTGGTATTAACTGGTGCTTAGAGTCGGAATTGATTTAAACAATTCTTTTGTTGGGTGAAGTGCTGCACAAGCGAAATGATTCAAATTGAAAACACAAAACAAAGTCGGCTTAGTTGTTTTCCGTAAACAATAAGAGAAAGTAACCAATTCAAACCACGTCACATACTTTGTAATAGACACAATTCTCAATTACTACTGGACTTGCAATGTAACGCCCCAGCCCAAGACAAGTTTAAAAAAAAAAAAAAGTAGTCAGATTTTTGCACGTGAGCCCACCCACCTACCTCTTAATTCCCCACCACTCATTTTCTCTCAAAATATCTCCTCTTTGGCCGGCTAGCTCTCCTCTCTTCTCACTTTGCTCTCTTTTTCTTTTTCATTTTGTCTCAAACACCCACAATCCTCTCTCACACTCCCTCACTCTCCCACCGGTGCATCACTCCACCGCCTCCACCATTATCTTCCGGCGAAAAAGCTCCATAAAACCTCTTAAGCTCCTACATCTCATCTTATTTAAGGTAAGAGCTTTTATACATTTTGTGGGTTTTCATATTTTGCTAGCGGTTTTTGTAATCTAAGTTTTGGGAGTGATATTCTCGTGATAATGTATATGAGTTTTGCTTTGGTGGACCTATTTGGGTGAATGGTTGTGGATTTTGTACGATGGTAGCCATTTAAGATTTACCAATAGTAAAGATATAGCATCTAAGCTTTACCAATAGTAAAGATCATTTGGGGGTTTTGACTTTTTAATGTGAAATAATTGATGAATCTAATTTTTATTGTTTATTTGGAGCTAGTGAAAGATTTACATTTGGGGTTTGTAATGGTGGATATTATTATATATGTTATTGTTTTGTGGGTCTCCAAAAATGACATGTATATTGAGGAAGAAATTCATAAAGTGTTAAGATCTCTTATGGTAAATGTGAAGCTTGGAATGACATGATTAAAAGTTGGAATCTATGCCTTGTAATGAAATTATTGAGAAACTTTGGAAGTGGAATATATTATTTTTGAGGTTAAATGTTAGACTTGTTTAATTAATTTCTTAGTTAGCTATTTCTAAAAGGTAGCTAGATATAATTTAAAGTTTTATACTTATTGTAATAGGTTTGCTTGGTATTGTTTAGGTTCCAGCTAATTTCATTTGGAGTTTGGAAAATTAGGCTTTTGCGGGTTGCGAGATTAGTAGCTTTTAATGAGATTTTTGGAAAATAACCATATTGTATAAACATTGTTTTGGGTCAAACACATTTTGGAAAATTAATGGTGGAACTATATTTTTCTAAAAAGTGTTGTATTGTGACTCTACTATAGATGATTATATATGAAAGTGCATATTCTTATTGTATATGGGGAATTGCATGATTTGTTAGTATTAAAAAGACTAGCATCTTTGATTAAATTCTTGAGAATGCGTTTTATGGAATTATTGTATTATTTGCAAAAATATAAAGATGCTTTATCTTGACCTATGTTATTTGGGAAGTTAATATAAAATCTTTTTGACAAGAAATGAGTTGAAGGCTTTGAGAACCTTGTGAATATTTTGGGCATTCAAATATTTTATGAAACTATTTGGAAGTGAATTATGTATTTTGAATTAAAGGTAATTTGTGAGCTCTTTATGTTCTACCCACGTGCTATGATATGTGATTACTCGGTGATTACCTAGCTAGATACTATAGTTTGTGTGACATTGGTATCTTAGCACCCGTCTTTGTGACGACAATAAGTTCCATATTTGTGACGGCATATTAGTTCCATCTTTGTGACGACATATTTAGTTCTAGCTATGTGTCGGCGATGAGTTCCGTCTTTGTGACAGCAATATCATGTGGCCTTGGGTTTGGAATTGTATTGTTATTGCTCACAAATTATAGTATGTTGTTTCATGAGAGCATTTTGAGAAGTTTTGTGCCATGTCATTTTATTCATTCTTGTCATATTCTTTTTGGAAATGGTTTTGTATAAATTATTGGAAATTTCCAAATTGAAACATGATTTGTAAATTGTTATCATCATGAAACTTGCATTACCCCCACCCTCATTAATTATGTTACTTACTGGGCTCTATCTCATCTCATTATTTTATAAACTTTTCAGAGTAGACAACAATCTTTTAAGACAGTTTTTTGGTGGCTAACAGTAGTTAGACTAACTACTGATGAAGGTTGAACTTTTATAATGGAGATATTAGATGATGTGCATCTTAGAATAGACTTAACTCATTCTTTTGTATATTATAGTGATTGTGATATTATTCCCACTGATGGGACAAGCTGATGATATATAATTATTTATTCAGACCTCTATTCTTTTGTGGCCAATGGTCCTTGTAATTATTGCTTAGAGTTCTGAGTTACTTTGAGAGTATAATTAATGGGATTATTATGATAATTCTTGATATGATTTATGTGGATTGGATTGTCAAAAAGAAAAAATCTACAGGTACTTTGAGACGTCTTTCTCATGCTTTGGACCCTTTAGGGCTTGGGGCGTGACATGCAATATCACATTTTCTTTTTGTATAGGACTTGCAACATTACTAATTCATAGTGAATGGCATAAAGCCAGGTTTCATTACATAATTTAAGCAATAAAGAAAAGGATTTTCTTGAATTGCTCAAAATAAATACAATTCACAGAGTTCATTACCTCCTAGCCTCAATTAATGTTTCCCTAGAGTACATATTGTAATTACACCATTATAGTTGAGGAATCTGTAGGTGAACTAGGTGGGGAACACAAAAAAGGTTTAGGGGGGATTTTCAAGGGTTCAAGACTCCCTTCTAACATATCCACCACTCTACTCATTGATGGACGGTTCAAGGGGTCAGATTGTATGCACCACAAACTCACTATTATCATCTTTCTTGCACTTTCTTGATCTACTTCCTCTAGAAGGCCCAATAACCCTAATTCTTTGCCTAGTTCAAGACGCTTGTAAATCCAATGTGGGAAATATATTTCACTAGTGAAATCAACACTAGCATCAAAATTCTTTCGACCTCCCACCATTTCTAAAACCGTCATTCCATAGCTATAGACATCTGCCTTGTGAGAGACCCCTCCAAAATTCCTACAAAATACTTCGGGAGCTATATATCCTATAGTCCCTCTTGCACTCACCATTGATATAAAACTTTTTTCTCTAGGACATATTTTTGCGAGGCCAAAATCAGAAATTTTTGGACAGAAGTTCTCATCCAAAAGAATGTTGTGAGGCTTAATGTCAAAATGCAAGATTTGTGTGTTGCAACCTCTATGCAAGTACTCTAAACCTCGTGCAATTCCTATTGAAATCTTGTATAATGTTTCCCAACCCAATTGATGATTAGAATTTGAGGGATTTCCTTTATATATGAACTTCTCAAGAGATCCATTAGGCATAAGCTCATAGATAAGAGCTCTTTTAGAACCCTCAATGCAAAATCCCTTAAGAGTGACAATGTTAACATGGGAGGTCTTACTAATGCTGGCAACCTCATTAACAAATTCCTCTCCATTACCTTTTGATTCTTTCAGAACCTTCACAGCCACAAAACAGCCGTCTCGTAACTTCCCTTTATAGACACTACCATAGCCCCCTTGGCCTAATTTATCATTAAAGGACTTAGTCATCGTCTTTATATCTGCATAACTGTATCTTCTAATAACAAGAGGTCCATGATTCCTTAGAAAGGCCTCGACATCCTGATGAGTTAGAGTTTCCTTCTTCCAAAAATTAATTATTTTATTTAATGAGAACTTACGCCAAAAGCAGTAGATTGTAATCATCAGAACTCCAATTCCAACAGATGAAGTAGCTGTAATAAAAGAGTAGAGTTTATGAAGTTACGTGATGACAACTATAACTCAAACTACCTATTGATAATGTCTTGAAACTCAATAAAATTGCATTTTATTTGTAGTGACAAAAGACTAACAATGAAGAAGCAAATGCTAAGGATGACTTGGCATCCACAAGGGCAACTCTACATCGAATGATAAATAATATCCGAGTAGCATGAAATTTGACATGTATTTTAAGAACATAGAGAATATGCAATTCAAGGGTTAGATTTTTAAAATATGTAATAATGTTAATTTATTTAGTGAGAGCTGTAGCCTAAGACTACAATTAAGTTTGTAGCCAAAATTTGTCATTAAAGATTGGTTCCTTTAACAATATATTTGGCCCTTACCCAAAAAAAAAAAAAAAAAAAAATCAAGAAAAATTTTATTCAACTAAAATTTTGAAAGATATTTAGCTTGCTACATTAGTAATGATATTAACATGCAACGATTTTAAAATAAAAAAAAACTCATAGGAGGAAATTGTAAGACTTTATGTATTTATATGTTTTTTTTGTTAATTAATATATGAATTTATCTTTTTATTATATTTTTTTTATAATTTAAGTTCCTTAATCACTACCTAGAATTTTTTTTTTTTTTTTTTAAGCTGCCACTAGACATCCAATACCTTAAGCAGAATAAAGGAGTTAGGTTTAGGGTTTAGGGAACCTCGGAGGATAACAATGAATTGTGAAAAGTTTAGTTATTGTATTGATGGATTCGTACCTACAAGTACATCGCCTTGAACCAAAAAAAAGAAAAAAAAGAAAAAAGAGCAAATGGAGCCAATTACCAAAACCGATTGTCATTGCATGAATGATACTCTATAAAGATTTGATAGTTAGATACACTGTGAGAAGGGATAAAAAAAGATAAATTTTAACTAAAAAATTGGTTGTAACTTAATAAAATAATATTACTATATATTTTGAAAATCTAACCGTTAAATTGTATGTTCTTTACGCTCTTAATACACATGTCAAATTTTGTATCAATTAGATATTATTTACTACATAACCTATAAGTTTATGTTTTATGCATAATTTTAAACTACAAAAACTTGCAATTTAAACAATTTATTGATAACATAATTATTGATTTTTAATTTTCTAGAAATCTTGTAAGCATGAAGGATATAGGAATAAGATGTAATTAATTCAATAGTGAATTTGTCAAAATTTACATATAATAAAAAGATATTGAGTAAGGCTACAACCTTAAAGAATTTGATTAAGGAAATATATTACCTATCACCGTCGCTTTCAATCTCTGGCTCCATGTAACTAAAGCATTAAAGAACATCACTGTTAGTTGAATAATTAAAAATAATAATAATGTAACAAATTAACGGAACTAAATCGTTTATTTTATTTTTGAAAATTTTAAATCTCAACTGTACTTAACGAAGAACACTGAAGATCAGTCTACAATTATCTTATACAAATTTATAACAAGAAAGTCCATTCTTTTTCTACGTATTAATCTACCAATTTGTTTCCATGTCATTGAAAGACAAATCAAGACATTGAATCAAAAGAAAATAATGGGACCAATTGCAAGAGGAAATATTTGTGAGATTGAGACTAATGTTTTGAATACCTTTCTAGTGACCATTTTATTATACCATAATATTTTGGTACTGGTATATATTGGTGTACCATTTGAGTTTATCGCTCCATATATACACTTAAAAGATAAATATAAATATTTAAAATAAATTACAAAAAAAATCATTTATATTGCTATTTATTGAGTGATAATCTCAATTTTAGTTTATCCAATCATTATGATTATTGTAGTTGTTGTTATTATTATTATTATTATATAAAATTTTATAACAATAAAATCAGTATTTTTATTCGGTTTAGACCTTAGTTTGGATTGATTTAGATAGGATCATAGGACTATCTACTACGCTCAAGCCAAAACCAAATACTAATTTAAAACTTTTTTTTTCTTCTTTGTATTTTCTCATTTATTTACTCCCCTTACCTGCCAACATCACTTCAATACCTCATCAAAGTCAAAGTAACATTTGTTTTTTTCATTTTTTCTATTTCCCCAGTGCTAGCTCCTTTCTCAAAACACTACCACGTAGTCTTTCTACCCTCACCTTTTTTGCCTTTCTTTAGGGCCATTTTGGTTGAAATAGTGAAAAAGTCAGAGGATAACAAATAAGGAAGAGATAGAAATGTGGGAAGATAAAAAAGATTTTGTTATTCTTATATGTGTTTGGTAGGAATAATGGAAAAGTGGAAATATAAAAAATTTATTTGTTTGATTGAGATGAAAAATGAGAGAATGAAAACTGAAGTTTGGATGAATTTATAATTATATTCCTATTAAATAAAACAAAAGGTAACACATGTTTTACTTAAATTTTTTTTTTGTATGGACACTTCAAATTTAAAAGAAAGAAAGAAAAAAAAGAGCACAAGCTAAAGGATCCAAAATAAATGAGTAAAAAAAAAAAAAAACCAATGAAAATAGAAGAGATAAAAACAAAAAGAAGAAAAAGACAAAATGTGAGATAAGCACCAAAACCAAGAATAGAAGAAACCGAAAAAAAAAAAAAAAAAAAAAAGGTTGTTGGTTGCTCTGGAATTTCACCCATAACGCACATTTCTCATTTTCTCCCCGATTGGTGACATTATGTTTTGGTCGGCCCAAAGAGAAATTAGTTGGCCCCACTATTTTTCTCTCTCCCTCTCCTTTAGTCAAACACTCCTCCCATCCATTTTCTCTTCTATTTTTTCTTTCTCTTTTTCTATCTTCCCCAAAATCATCATAATCAACAATGTTATTGGTTTAATTCTTTCTTTCTTTTCTTCTCTTTTCCTCAAAGTAACTTTCGAACTCTCTCCACCATTCAGAATCGAGACAACTAATATACAATTGAAGTTTAAATTATTTTTGACTTTTATATGTAATCTCATAATAAATATGGATACATGTTTTATTAAGAAAACAGTATAAGAATCCAAAATGTTGTTTAATAGTTCTTAAAACCTTATGATATCCATGAAATTTTGGTTTCGAAACCTTTAGCCAATATCTTGGGGCCATTCCCAAGGAATTACCCTTATAATAACTTGTGTGTGAGATGGGAGGTCTGTACACTTACGAGGAAATAATCAGATAATCAAAGAATTTTGCTTACTTCCAGTACTTTTTTAATTGGAATCTCCTCTTGTTTTAATGAGAAATTGCCATATTACTAATTAACTATAAAAAATGTGGAGATTAAAACTCACTATTACATCATTCTATCTCAAGGAGAAACTAACTAAATGTCAAGTTGAAAAAGTAATGGAGGTAAGCCAAACCGGATACTCAAAGAGGTTTAGATATCTTCATTTCTAAAAGGAAAAAAATGTATGAGAAAATGTGGCCCTTTAGGCTCTTGTCCAGTGGATGTAGGCCACAAGATTGAAGAACATAAACTCTCACGTTTTTCTCTCCTCTTTCTATCTTCTTCATCACCAATTTCTACAACAAATTTTCACCCCTCGAAACTATGCTATGAGCCTCTTGGACATATATCTCCCAAGATATAATGATCAACATATAAAAGAAGCACAACAATTTGAGTGCACTCCAAACAGAATTATGTTTCTTTCTCTCTTTGACTCTATTCACAAGGATAAGAATACAAAATTTGTTTGAAATGAATGAAGGGCAAACAGTTTATAGAAACACTTGCACCAATTCAAAATATGTGAATTAGTGAATTGACAAATTGTTATGGACCAAAAAAGCAGCGCACACAAATAGATAGATTGTGACTGATTTCACCCCTAACAACAATTCTTTAACTTTATTGGACATTTATCTCCAAAGATTTAGTGATTAACCGGACACAAAAGAAGCACAAAAATTTAAGTGTACAGTAAATAGAACTATATCTTATCATATGTACAAAAATAAGTATGTAAAAACTAGCTCAAATGAGAAGAAGACATCTCATGCACCGGGTATATGAGACCTTTGTCTCACTGACTGGTGAGCCCCACACATATGGGACCTGCCTGTTAGTGAGACTAGGGTCCGTTTGGATACAGCTGAAAACTGAAAACTGAAACTGAAAACTGAAAAACATTGTAGCAAAATAATTTTTAAATGTGTAAGTAGTACCGTGGGATCCATTTTTAATATTTTTTTTACGAATAAAGTGAATGTGGGTCTCATGAACAGTATGTAAACAGTGTATGCACAGTAAAATTTGTCTCCCGCACAGTATATGAACAATACTTTTACTGTTCATTCTCTGAAAAAAAAAAAAAAAAAAAAATCTTAAACGCAAACGTGCGTTTGGGAAGCGCAAAACGCGCTTCCCAAACGCACTCTAAGAGCATATGGGCCAGTGCATACAAAAGTTTTGTCTGGAAGGATGGAGGGACAACTATTTATATACACACTTGCACCGATCAAGAAATGGTATAGCAAATAAACATTTTGTTTTGGATAAAGAATAGTACGCACAAATAATAAAAAAAGTTAAAACTAGATAATCAGACCCTTGCGTGTGTGATTTCCCTTGGGATGCATCGTGGCATGGAACAGAAATACTTGCAGTAATTGTATTAGGATTTACTATAACATAAGAATGTAAAGATATATATATATATATATATATATATATATATATATATATATTCAAAAAGAACCCTACATGCATTTTCAATATATGTGTGTACAAGTAGGTCCAATGTGTTTTGAGTTATTCGATGTCTACCTTTCTTTGCAATGTCACACTGAAATTCCTCATTCTGTTCGAGTTCACAATGACCACCTCCACCGTAACAACTACTGCAAGCTTCAGATACATTCACTTCAAGCTCGAACTCAGCACTTAAGAGTGAAAACAGAGCATCTTTATCCGAATGCTTTTTTCTAGGGAGCTGTATAATTGAACATTGAGCAGGAAAACACTGAGAGTTATCGTTTAATTGACTATAGTAGAGGCTATAGTCTCCGCAGCTCCTATACGTGAAATTTCTAGGGGAAGCATTACCAAGTGTGCTATTGCATTTAAACAGTGTCTGACTAGGTGTGGTGAGTTTAAAAGAGATAAATGGAGAGTTGGGAAGAGTAAAATTGGTTACGGATTCGCATTTTTGGGCATTCAAGGCATCGGAAAGTAAAAGGTCCTTGACACGTGTGAACAGTGTGGTGTTAGTGTAAGAGATATTTATAACTTCATATGGTCCTCTATTCCACCCCAGTTGGATCGTCGGAGGTATTTTGTCACATTTTACTGGTAATAAACCGCAAAGTGGGTTTGAGCTATCTGTAAATGGAAAACCAATGATACCAAGTTTTCCACATGGAAAGGGTGAACAATTTGGGACTATTCTGTTTACTTCTTCAGCTGAGTGAAGCAGCAAGAGGTGTGTGAGAAGAAAGAAAACAAACAAAGAGACACAATCCATCCCAAAATAAAACTTAAACAGCGTGTTTGTAATTGTATAATTTCTTTTCTTAATTACTTGCTTTATTACTCCATATTTTATACAATGACATGTAGGTTCTCTGTTTAACACGGTAATAGACTTGAAATTTGGATTAGGAAGACTTGTGAAAGACGGTGTCCTGCTCATCTGAAACATAAAGTCACCGAAAGTTTCACAAAAAGCTTCAGACTCCTTTTTTTTAAGTGTAAATTACTTTGTCGATATCTGTCGACTTGTTGGAAACATGACGTGCGCATTGCATGGAAAATCCCCTGCATACTACCTGAGGAAAATTCCTTGCTCATTATCAACCCCATTGACACGCAGTTGAAAGACTCGTTAGCTCTTTTTTGTTTGGATTTGGTTGGTTTTTCTAACTTGTGATAGTCGCTATGGTGGTGGCAACGGAGGTATTAGTTCATGTCATGGTGGAGATTTATTAAGTCGGTGGCTTGCTTGGTCAATTGATGTGTGACCCCATCCTAGTTAATCTAGAACATTGAGTTGGCCGTGTATAACAAGCGCATGAAAACTATGTAAAATTTGGTTTGCTTCTTCGTGTAAAAGCACCGCCCCTTGCTATTTTATGTACATGTTGCCAAGCCATTGTCCAAATGAGAGAAAGAATTGGTCTTTTTTTAATATATATATATATTTTTTTTGTGGAGAAACGAGAAAAATTAGTCGTATAGGAAAAATAGTGCAATAATATTATAGTCAAATATAACAAGGTGCTTCCGAGGACCAATGATGTATTTAAGGTGTAGATGTTGTGAGAGTGTCTATGTGCTAATATTATAATCTACATATTTTTATAGTGGAACTTTTTATGTTGTTATATGTGGACATAGACAAATAGTATTCTGTGTCTATTTTTCTTTTATCTTCTTTAATCTTGTGTAATTGGATTAATTTTCACAACAAAGGAAAATTATTTGATAGGTGCTCCCTCCTTTTACATTTTTTGAAATTATAAATCCTATTATAAATTTAATTAGTGAGTTCCATCATGAATATGAGAGAAAGAAATATCACACCACCGTACTTCAAAAACATATAATAATTACTTTTTAAGAATTAGGAAGACGTATAGAGTGAGTCATGTAGATTCTGTACGGTTAAGGGCCCTTGCAAAGGGGCCTTGAATTATAATGGAGTTGATCCAAATCTAAATTTGATCGGCCCAATGCCATCCTCCGCCACTGACAAGCTTTGTCTGCAATGCCATTCCTTCGTAATCCATGGTGTATGATCCCAATATTATTGAAAGATAAATCTAAATGGGCCATATATCACCGAGAAAACTACATAATATGGTTACAAACTTTGCAGTGTCCTTTAACAATGGGGATTAATATGGGACAATGGGAAGCCCATATGTACATCGATCTCCATTCTGGTTCATACATTAAGGCTCTGTTTGGTTGGGGGATGAAATAGTAGAAGGACAGAAATATTTTAGTTTTCTTTTTTTTGTATTTGGTTGGAAAGAAAAATGAAAGGATAGAAAATACAAATCTACTCCCAAAAAGAAATGAAAAAAAGGGGTGGACAAACCCAAAAAAAAAATGGAGAATGAGAAGTACCAAAAAAAGACAAAAACTAAAGAATAAAAAGAAGAAGAAGAAAAAAAAAAAAAAAAAACCGAAAACACATGGTAAAAATAATGTGAAAGTTGCAATAGGGTTATTATGGCCCCCAAGTGGGATTTTTTGTTCCAAATTTTCTTCTCTTTAGTTTTTTCCCTAATTTGGGGAGAAAACATTTTGGTAGGTCTAGAAAGAAAACACCCAGATCTCACCAATTTTCTCTCCTAAAATCACTCCAACCAAACACCCACAAAACTATTTTCTCTTTGCTTTTCTCTCCCTCCTAAAATCACCCCACCCAAACAAACCCTAAGTCTCTATTTGGATGAGAAATGAAAAATGGTGAGAGGATGGAATTTTTTTTTCCCTCGTGTGTTTGGTTGGGTGAATGAAAAAGTGGAGGGAATTTTTTTTTTTTTTGTTTGGTTGAGGATAAAAACAAGAGAATGGAAAAAGTAGTTTATATTAATTTACTCCTATGCTCTTATTAAAAAAAATCATATAAAGAAAAGAAAAAAACCAACCAACCAAAAAATAAAAAAAGCAATCACCATTCATGCCAAGTTAAAAAAAAAAAAAAAAAAAAGCAAACAGCCAACAAAAGAAAAAGAGAAGGCAAAAAAAAAAAAAAAAAAGTCATCATGCCCAGTTCAAAAATAAATCAATAAAAACAAACAACCAACCCAAAGAAAAAAGGGAGGCAAACAATCAAGGATAGTTAAATCATTTGATTGCAATTACCCTTCTCCTACTCATTTATCCTCAAATTGGAGGATTCATTTTTTGTAGGTCCAGAAAGAAAACACTTAGACCCCACGAAAATCTCTCACTTTCCCCTCTCAACCAGCTAAGAACCAATTTTCTTCCTTATTTTTCTATGCTTCTTTTCCAACCTCCCCCAAATCACCCCCAATCAAATGGCCACTAAGCTCCCAAAACCTTATGGTCCATATAAATTTCTCATTATTGCTTGTTCTCTAGTGAGTTGGCTTAGTAATCTTGACATATCTTTCACGTTTTTGATTCAAAGGGTTTAATAATTTAATCTAGTCCACTTTTTGTGGGGGTAAGAAAGTGTGTCGTTTCTTTCTATGAACATGAATACTTTCCGAGGGTTTGTTTTTGATGAATAATCATATTTTATTTCATTAAAAAAAAAAAAACACCAGAAGGACCAGGCCCATATCTCTATGCTAAGTCCAAAACAGAGAAGGGCAAAGAAGAGAGGGTAGCTAGCCCATCAGTAAATAGGACATAGCCCAAGAAAGCTACACTATGGAACAAAATATTAACATCTCTACCAACATGGACAAAGTCCCAAGCAACAAAATTAGAGTGGAGTTTTGATATCATCTATAATACTAAAGACTAAAGAGAGACCATGGTACACCTTTTGGGTTTTCACATACAGCTTTAACAACAATAGCAGAATCACCTTTAATAATGGCAAATCCAGAACCATGGAGCAACTTCAATTGCTAGAAGAGCTGCCCTCGCTACTAATGAATAGTTTGTTGAGCTTTGGAAAACATATATCTTAAATACATATTTTAGGGCAAAATTTTGGTTTTTCCTAAATCAATGGCGGAGCTAAGGTTGGAACAGCAAGGGAGTTTGTAACAAAATTCTCTTAGGTTCTAACCATTTCGGTCGACCAAGTGTCCTACAAGATTATTGCCTCAACTTATTTTAAAATTCTCCCATGTGCCTTTTTTGCAGAACAGTAAGTCATATTTGCTCGATCGAAATTCCATTTTGTCCAACTTCAATTTCAGCTCTTGAAATCCCAATCCAATTCAAATTGATCCACAAAATACAAAATAATCAAATGTTTAATTACAAGAAAACTTTGGCATAGTATGCCAACACAAAAGAAACCTAACATCAATCATGATCCTGAGAATGGATTTAATGAAGCAAGTCTAGATTTGGAAGTAACCGTAGAAGAGCCATATAACTTTTGATGATCCAATAGAGAAAATGCACGGTTCTTATAGGGAATCAACTATGAAGGTTCATGCATTATGAAGCAATTATTACTCCAAGATCTCAACTGAAAACGAAATTTGCCCTTTCTTTTTTATATGTTCAACTAAGCTTTATATATGTTGACATTGCATCCACAACCAATTCTGTGTTTTGAATAATAAAGTTGGATGTTTGTTAAAATTTTTAGTACAATGATCGATATTACGTACCAATCCATTCCATTGAGGAATTTAAACTTAGTGCATTCTTGATAAAATATTTAATGATAAGGTCCACAACTTTCCACAATTTATGCAGTTTGAGGAACAAAAATTTGAAATAGCTAACGCTCAAGAGAAATAAGGTCCATAACTTTCCATGATGAAAGGGGAAATATATATATATATATATATATATATATATATAAAATGTATCCTCCAATCTAAAACTTAATATTTTGCCTATGATACGCACGATTTGTATTCATTGTATTGTCAAGTATACTGTAGTTCTCAATTAGTACTGGATTGTCAACATTACTAATTTCATTGCGAATGCCATAAAGGTTTCATTAAATATTTTAAGCAATAATGAAAAGATTTTCATTGACAAGCTAAAACTAAATACAACTCAATGTTTCCCTTAAAGAAGAGATGTATTCTATCTAGGACAAAGAGTCCTATTGTATTGACAGCATTATAGTTGAAGACTCTGTCGGTGATCTTCTTGGTGGAGAAAACAAGTAAGGTTTAGGGGGGATTTGCAAGGAATTGAGACTCCCTTCCAACATTTCCACCACTCTACTCATTGATGGTCGGTTTGAGGGGTTAGTTTGTATGCACCACAAACTCATTATTATCATCTTTCTTGTACTTTCTTCATCTCCTTCATTTAAAAATCCTGGCAGTCCTAATTCTTCATTTAGTTCAAGATGCTTGTAAATCCAATGTGGAAAATATATTTCACTTGAAAAATCAACACTAACATCAACATTCTTTCGGCCTCCCACCATTTCTAAAACCACCATTCCATAGCTATAGACATCTGACTTGTGAGGGATCCCTCCAAAATTCCTACAAAATACTTCAGGAGCTATATATCCTGTAGTCCCTCTTGCACCCACCATTGATATATTACTCTTTTCACTAGGACATATTTTTGCGAGGCCAAAATCAGAAATCTTTGGAAAAAAATTCTCATCCAATAGAATGTTGTGAGGCTTTATATCAAAATGCAAAATTTGTGTGTTGCAACCTCTATGCGAGTACTCTAAGCCTCGTGCAATGCCGATTGAAATCTTATATAATGTTTCCCAACCCAACTGATGATTAGAATTTGAGGGATTTCCTTTATATATGAACTTCTCAAGAGATCCATTAGGCATAAGCTCATAGATAAGAGCCCTTTTAGAACCCTCAACACAAAATCCCTTAAGAGTGACAATGTTAACATGAGAGGTCCTACTAATGCTTCCAACCTCATTAACAAACTCCTCTCCATTATCTTTCGTTTCTTTGATCAGAACCTTCACTGCTACAAAAGTGCCATCTTGTAATGTCCCCTTATAGACAATACCATAGCCCCCTTGGCCTAATTTATCATTAAAGGACTTGGTCATTGTCTTTATATCTGCATAACTGTATCTTCTAATAGCAAGAGGTCCATAATTCCTTAAAAAGGCTTCAAAATCCGGGTGAGTTAGAGTTTCCTTCTTCCAAATATTAATTATTTTTATTAATGTGAACTTTTTCCAGAAGCAGCGTATTATAACCATTAGAACTCCAATTCCAACAGATGAAGTAGCTGTAATAAAAGAATAGAGATTAAAAAGTTATGTGGTCCAACAAATGAAGCATGCTTAAAGGACAGAGATTATAATGTTATGTGGTGACATAACCATAACTCAAACAACCTATTGACAATGTCTTGAACCTCAATATATTTGCATTTTCTTTGTAGTGACAAAAGACTAACAATGAAGAAGCAAAAGCTAAGGACGACTTGGCATCCAATACCTTAAGCAGAATAGAGGAGTTAGGTTTTATTTGACAGGAGATTGGGAGCCTCGGAGGAAAATCATGAACTATGAAAAATTTAGCTATTGTACTGATGGATTCGTACATACAAGCTAGTACATAGCATTGAACAATAATAAAATAGAGCAAATGGAACCATTATCAAATTGATAGCAGAACCTTATATAATTGCATGAATAATACTCTAAAGATTTGGTAGTTAGATACACTATGAGAGACTGAGAGGGAATAAAAAAGGGGTCACGGTTTATGTTTTAAAGACACACAAGCTCACTTCCATATAGAATCATTTTTCTATAGGTAGGCGATCCAACCAAACATGTGTATATTAGTATCAACAAATAATTTGATTAAACAAGTAATGTTACCTATCACTATCGCTTTCAATCTCTGACTCCCTGCATCTAAAGCATCAAAGAACATCACTGTTAGTTGAATAATTTAAAAAATTAATAATAATGAAACAAATTAATGGAGCCAAATTTGTTTATTTGTTTTTAAATTTAAATCTCAATTGTACTTAACAAAGAGCAATGAAGATCAGTCTACGATTATCTGATACAGATTTTATAATAACAAAGTTCATTTTTTTTCTATGTATTAATCTACAAATTCGTTTTTATGTCATTGAAGATCTAATCAAGAGGTTGATTCAAAAAAAGTAATGATTGTTGGAGAAAATCGTGGGATTGAAACAATTAATATAAAATTCAAATTCAAATTATTTTTAACTTTATATTTAATCCCATAATAAATATAGATACTATATTTTGAAGTATTTTCAGGAAAAGTATATATCTGAGAATCCTAAGAGGTTGACTTAATGGTTTTTAAGGTCTCATGACATCTTTGGGGTTTTGGTTTCAAAACCTTTGGTCAGTATGTTAAGATCATTCCCAAGTTATTACCTTCTGTAATAACTTGGTGTGTGCGAGATGAAGGGACTTCGCATTTACTAGGAAGTAGTCAGATATTCGAAGAGATCTAGATATCCTAGATTCTAAAAAAAAAAAAAGAGTGTGAGAAAATGTGGCCCTTTAGGCTCCTGTCCAATGGATGTAGGCCACAAGATTAAACTATCATGTTTTTTTCTCATCTATTTTTATATTCTTCATCGCAAATTTCTACAACTGATTTTTAACCCCTCAAAACTATGCTTTGAGTCTCTTGGATGTATATCTCCCAAGATACAATGATCAACACACAAAAAAAGCACAACAATTTGAGTGCACACAAATAGAATTGCGTCTCTTTCTCTCTCTGACTTTATGCATGAATATAGACATGCCAAATTTGTTTGAAATGAAAGAAGGGCAAATAGTTTAAAGAAACATTTGCACCCAATCAAAAACGTGTGCATTAGTGAATTGACAAATTGTTATGGACTAAAAGGTATTGCAGACAAATAGATTGTGAATGTTTCACCCCTAACAACGAGTACTTTAAGTTTCTTGGACGTCCGTCTCCAAAGACATAATGATTAACAACATACAAAAGAAGTACAACAATTTGAGTGTACAACAAATAGAACTATATCTTTTTTCTGTTTTTGTCTCTATGTACAAAAATAAGAATGTAAAAACTGAATCAAATGAGTGAGAGTCGAACTATTTATACACACATTTGCACCGATATAGAAAAAGTGTAGCAAAGAGACATATTGTTCTGGATAAAAAATAGTTCAAATAATAAAAAAATTTTAAAACCAGATAATCAAAGCCCAATCCAAACCGGCCATGCAGCGGGGCAACCCTCGCGTGTGTGATGCCCCTTGGGATGCATCAAGCAACGGAACAGAAATATTTGCAGTACTTGTATTAGGATTTACCATAACATAAGAATGTAAAGAAATTTATATGCAAAGAACCCTACATGCATTTTCAATGTATGTGTACTGTGTACATGTAGGTCTAATTTTGTTTTGAGTTATTCGATGTCTATATATACCTTTGTCTGCAATGGCACAGTGAAACTTTCCATTCTGTTCGAGTTCACATAGACCTCCCCGACCATAACAACTGCTGCAAGCATCAGAAACATACACCTGAAGGTCGAACTCAGCACTTACGAGTGAAAACAGTGTATCTCTATCTGAATGCTTTTTTCTTGGGAGCTGAATAAAGGAACATTCATTAGAAGAAAAACTCGAAGAGTCATCGTTTAAATGACTATAGTAGAGGTTATAGTCCCCACAGCTCCTATACGTAAAATTTCTAGGGGAAGTGATATTAAGAGTGCGATTGCATTTAAACACTGTCTGACAAGGTGTGGTGAGTTTGAAAGAGATAAATGGATTGTTGGGAAGAGTAAAATTGGTTACGGATTCGCATTTTTGGGTATTCAAGGCATCGGAAAGTAAAAGATCCTTGATACGTGTAGATTGTGTGGTATTAGTGTAAGAGATATTTTTAACTTTATATGGTCCTCTACTCCACCCCAGTTGGATCGTCGGAGGTATTTCGTCACATTTTACTGGCAATAAACCGCAATGTGGGTGTGAGCTATCTGTGAAAGGAAAACCGATGATACCGAATTTTCCACAGTGAAAGGGTGAACAATTTGGGAGTGTTCTGTTTACTTCTTCAGCTGAGTGAAGCAGAAAGAGTTGTGAGAGAAGAAAGAAAACAAACAGAGAGACACAAGCCATCCCTAAAAACTAAAACAACGTATTTGTGTAATTTATTTTCTTCTTGCTTCATTACTCCATATTTTATATAACATATGAGGGTTCTCTGTTTTTGCTAATCATGTGGGTTCACTGTTTAACACGGTAATAGACTAGAAATTTGGATACGGAAGACTTGTGAAAATCGGAGGTACTCAACCCAAACATGGCAATAAGTCTAAAGTTACCGAAAGTTTCACGAAAAGCTTCAGACTCCCTCTTTTTTGAAGCGTTACAATTATCGTTATTATTGTCTGTAGACTTGTAGGAAACATGGTCGGCGCATTGCATGGGGATATCCATCCCTTTCATACCTTGGCTAGGGACACCACCGAGGAAAGTTCCTTACTCATCATCATTCCTATTGATGCGCAGTCAAATTTTTTCGCGGAAATTCATGTTACTTGTCTAAGACGGAAAATTATTAGGTACTTTTTTTAGGGGACGGTGATATGAAATGATACTTTTTCCAGGGTATAGTGATATGAAATTCTTTCATTTCATGTTCATGAGAGACTGTATTATGAATTTAATTAGTGAAATTTACCATAAATGTGAAAGGAGGAAATACCATATCATCGTATTCCAAAAATATCTAATACTTATTCATGTAAGAATCATGAAGATTATGTATAATGTGAGTCACGTGGATTTGGTACAATTAGAGTCCGTTTGGGAACATTTTATTTAGTTGTAACTGAAAACTTTTTACTGAAAGTACTGTAAATAAAGTTAAAAAGTAGCTGAAATAATAAAATGAGATCTATGAATAGTATCAAAAAGTGCAATGAAATCCATAAATAATAGTAAAAATGAGTTGAATAATAACTAAAATAAGCTAAATAGTAAAAGATAAAAAAAAAGACTTTTTCAACTAATACCAAACACAAACTTAATTTCCCCTGAAAAGAGGAACCTGAATAAAAATGGAGCTAACCCAAACCTAAATTTGATCAGCCCATATGCCATCCTCCTCCATTGACGAGCCTATGGTCTGATGCATCATTCCAAAAAAGGGAAAACTTGTTACACACCTGTGTGCATCCACACAATAGTTTGTAAGACATTGTCATTCCATAAAATATTGTATGATCCTAATATTACCTAATATCAGATGTTAGAAACTTTGCAATACCCTTTAACAATGTGGTTCATATGGGATAATGGGAAGCCCATTAATTCTCACATCCTATTTATTTATTTATTTTTGTTAGAAACTACATCCCAATTTCTATGTTTGTACATTATTCTCACAATTATTATTATTTTTAATTGATTTGTACTGCTTTTAATCTAGTGAAATCTTATTTTCAATTTTTTTGGCTAACTTTTCAAGGTGAAAAAAAATGAAGGTGACTTTTCCTTCAATCTCCATTTTTATTGTTTATTTGTCAGAGCATGATATATTGGAATGTAAGTCTTTGAAATGAGTGATGACTATACATATACAAACACACATGCACATATTATATATAAAGTAGGTCGATAACTTAATTTAACATATGTTATTTTATCATATATAATAAAATATTTATATCAAATTGATTAAGTTTTATATAATTCAAAATATTTTTTTCTCATCTAGTCAATTTTGTAAGCTGTGAATTATCTTTTAAATGATCATATTGATCACAATTAACATTTTTTAACGGTTAAACATTTTAGAACAAGATTTATTTTTGTTAAGTGATTTAGATATTAAATGGTTAAAGTACACTAATAGTTTTAAAAGTTATGAAACATATACAAAAATTAATTTATTTTAAATAATTTCAATAATAAATCTCACTTTATATATCTCTAAACTTATTCAAGTTAATATAAGAAATATTATATATATATATATATATATATACATATATATATACTCTTAGATGACAAATACAATAAAGATCTCTAACTCTAATCCATAAAATTCACAATTGTTTACTCTCTTTTTTTTAATTTTATTTTTTATCTGTAATTCTTCTAATGCAAAAAAAGAAAAAAAAGGTTTTGTTCTTAGAAAATAAAGAAGACTTTTAAAAACGAATTTAATAATCTATTTATAGGAACATAAGAATAATCAAAGAAAAAAAATGTTGCATAATGTGCTCATCTACGCATTTCCGTCAACTTATCTACTTTTAGGAAAATATACCTTAAACACTTTGATTAATGTGGATGCACTTTCTGGACATTTATTAGATTCATTTCCCCCATTTTTTTTTTTTTTTTTGGTGTAGTGCTAGGTATTAAGTCCACTAAATCGAGGCTGGTTAGTCTTAACTGAAAACTTCTTTTTGTGTTCTTCTGGGTGCCGTGTTTTTCCTCCTTTTTTTTTTTTTTTTTTTTGGTGGCTAAGATGTGTAGGTCTTTTCCTCGTTTTAGGGTCTGTTTGAATTGAGCTTACTTTTACTAAAACTGAAAACTGAAACTGAAAACACTGTAACAAAATATTTTTTAAATGTGTGAATAGTGCCGTGGGACCCATTTTTAATGAAAAGGTTGCTAAAAAGTGGAATTTGTGGGTCCGTGAACAGTGTACAGATGCACTGTTCACCATGGAAAAGTCAACATTTGCAGCTACTGTTCATGAACAGTAGCCGCATTACTCCTAAAACGCGTGAAGAAAAAAGAAAAAAGAAAAGAAGAAGGACGCGTTTATTGCGTGCAACTGTAGCGTGGGTCCCATGCCCAAAATGCAAACCCTGAAACGCAGTAAAACGTCCAAACCAAACGGGTACTCAGTGTGGCTCGCATCGTCAAAAGACTTTTGTGAATAGTCAAATCTCATGACGTCATGAGGTAGTGGTTTTGTGCAAAACAGTGGGCAGACTTAACAAAAACAACATGAGTCATGTTAACAGATGTCTTTAAAGCAATTATTAATAAATCATAATAGGAAGGTTTTGACACTACTTTGATAAAAAAAATATAAAAAATTGTCAACTATATTTATTGTTTTATCATTTTTTCAATAAAATATTTCTAAAAATAGCTCTTAAATCAATACTGTAAAAATATTGGTTAACATTTCCCAAACAAGAATATAATCATACAAGTTACCAGTGCTTAGTACACTACTCAAGAAATAAGAGACAATACCAGGGGATGAGTTTCTAGCTGTTGCCTTCTAGGCGAAGTGTTGCCAAGAAGGAGAAAGAAAATGGGAGGTGGGGATGATTAGAAAAATATACTACTAGAAAAGTAACAGTGATGTTGGTAACTTGGCTCTTTGTTTTTTTTTCTCTCTCTCGCAAATTTTTTATTTTATTTTTTATTTTTATATTCAAATTCTTTATGGGTTGAGATATGTTTTCTAGCAAAAATATAGTAAAAAAAATGGAATCGTGTGAACTGCTAAAATCGGTCACGGTTCTTAGAACAATCTGATTGCAATTCGAGCGGTTCCATGCTTTTTTCACATAGAAAGGTTCTTAGGATTAAAAAAACTGGAATAACAAGGAGTTCATAGTTAACCGGATCAGACCATTCGATCCGGTCCAGGTCTGAGAATCATGATTTTAATAGTATAACTTTCTTCTCTCACTTATTTTCATAATAAAGAAAAAATATATATTAACAGGTGGTTGACTTGGATATTGGATAAGGAAGACCTGTGAAAATAGGCTAAAATTATTATGAAACATGATATATTAGTATGTGCATTGGAAAATCCCTTTGTTCCACAACCAGAGACCACAATGGGGAATTTGCCACTTATCTTCTCCATTGACGCGTAGTGGAAAGACTCACTCGACTCATTGACTCTCGAGTCAAAACCTCAGAACACTCAAAACTTTGTAATAGACACTGTCCTTCCATAAAAGATTTTAAGATCCTAATATTACATATATAATATCAAATGCTAAAAACTTTGCAATGCCCTTTAACAATGGGGTTCATATGGGATAATGGGAAGCCCATACATACATCGATCCCTATTTTATAGTTATTCTTCGTCGGTTCATACATTAAGTCTCTATTTGGTTGCGGGAATGGAAAATGATAGGAGGATGGAAAAAAAATAATTTTCTCTCATGTGTGTTTGATTGCGATAATGAAAAAGTTGAGTTTAATTAAAACTCATTTGTACATGTTTAGTTGAGAAGAAAAGAGAGAGAGAATGAAAAAGGTAGTTTATATAAATTTAGTCATTGACCTTATTAAAAAAATTCATGCCTAGTTTAAAATAGGAAAAGAAGAAGAAGAAGAAGAAGAAGAAGAAGAAGCAACTTGCCTAATTAAAAAAGAGTAATGCTACAGTTATAAACTATTTTACAATATTTTTACAAACTATTGATGTTGCATATTCTTACTAGTTCTAATCTAGGCCACCACTAACATTACATTTTTATTTACCAATAATTATTTGGGAAATACTTAAGCCACATCAGCCATTTGTAAAAATATTGTAAAATAGTTTGTGTCTGTAGAATTACTCATTAAAAAAGAAAGAAAGGCAAATAGCCGACACAAACAAGTAATCATGCCCAGTTGAAAAAGAAAAAAGAAAAAAGAAAAAAGAGAGAGCAAACAATCAACAAAAACAAGCAATCATTACCAATAAAATAAATCAATATACAAAAGCAAACAAGAAATTACACCTAGTTGACGAGGAAAAAAAAAAAAAAAAAAAAAAAAAACCAAACAAGTAACCCAAAAAAGAAGAAGAGGCAAACAATCAAAACGAGAGAAGAATGGTAGTCAAGTCATTTGACTTCTTCTCAAAAAAGTCATTTAACTGTAATTACCCTTCTATTCCCCATTTTCTCCCTAAACTGGGGGATAATTCGTTTTTAGTGGGTCCAGAGAGAAAATAGCTGGATCCCACCAAAATCTTTCACCTTTTCCTTTCTTAACCAAACAATCAAAAAATCCATTTTCTCCCCTATTTTCCTCTACCCAAAAATCACCCAAATGGCCTCTAAGCTACCAATTTACAGCCAAAAATAGCATGGTCCATATAAATTTATCATAACTACTAGTTCTGGTGAGCTAGCTCAGTAATCTTAGCACATCCCTTATGTTTTTGATTTAGAGGGCTTATTTTCATACACCTTTTGTGGCTATAAGAAAGTGTTGTTTCTTTTTATAAAAACATGAATAGTTTCTGAGGGTTTATTTTTGCTGAATAATGATTTTTATTTTACAAAACCACCCGACGGACCAAGCCTATCTCTTTCTGCTAGGTCCGAAACAGAGGAGGATTGAGAAGAGATGGCAACTAGCCTATCAGTAAATATGACATAGCCCAAGAACTTGAAAGCCACACTATGGGAGAAAATATAAACATCTTTGCCAACATGGACAAAATCCCAAGTAACAAAAGTAGAGAGAATAGTTTTCACATCATCCATAATACTAGAGAGAGACCACAGTACAATAGCTGAATCACCTTTGATTGCTAGGAGAGCTGCTAGAACCATGGAGCAACTTCAATTGCTAGGGGAGCTGCCCTCGCTATTAATGAATAGTTTTAGTTGAGCTTTGGAAAGCATGTATCTTAAATATGTATTGTAGGGAAAAAATTTGGTTCTTCCTAAATCAACGGCGGAACTAAGGTTGGAACAGCAAGGGAGTTTGTAACAAAATTCTCTCAGGTTCTACCCATTTAGGTCTACCGAGTGTCTTGCGAGATCACTGCCTCAACTTCTTTTCAAATTCTCTCACATGCCTTTTTGCCAAACAACAAATCACATTTGCTCGATCGAAATTCCTTATTGTCCAACTACAATTTCAGTTCTTGAAATCCCAACCCAATTACAAATTGATCCACAATATACAAAATAATCAAATGTTTTATTACAAGAAAACTTTGGCAGAATATGTCAACACAAAAGAAACCTAACACCAATCATGATCCTGAGATTGAATTTAATGAAGTGAGTCTAGATTTTAAAGTAACCATAGAAGGGCCATAACTTTTGATGATCCAACAGAGAAAATGCATGGTTCTTATAGGGAATCAAGATTCATGCATTATGGATCAATATTGTTACTATAAGCTGTCAGCTGAAAACAAAATTTGCCTTTTTTTTTTTTTTTTATATGTTCAACTAAGCTTTATATAGGTTGACATTGCATCCACTACCAATTCTATGTTCTTAATAATAAAGTTGGATATTTGTTAAAATTTTTAGTTTTAATGATCGATATTACTGTCAAATATATGTGCGTTCTGGATCAAATATTTTATGATCAAGTCTGCAATTTTCTAGATTTTATGCGTTCTAAGGAATAAAAATTTGAAATAGCTAATGCTAAAGAGAAATAAGGTCCACAACTTTCCACGATGAAAAGGGAAAAAAGATATAAAATGTATCCTTCAATCTAAAACTTAATAGTTTGCCTATGATACTATTTGCATTCATTGTATTGTCAAGTAAACTGTTGTTCTCAATTTGATGTTGCAGAAGCCTAAAGAAAGCACACACGATGATCTTTTAATGGAATAGAAACTAAACTATTAGCTTTTGGTAGTAAACCTCGAATCCCCAAGGGGTTTTCTTGAATCCACAATGAGAAAAACTGGAATCCATCAGAGAAAGAATTTGACAAAAAAATTTGTGTTTATTGATAATAATTTGATTTACCTTTGACGGCTATAAAACATATAAATACTGAGAAAAAATGTCTAAAATCCTAATTCTCACTAATTATACGATTAGGTGACAAAATACTAAAATTTACCAAAAATGGCAAAATTGAGTTAAATGCATAAACTACTGACCTTAAGGGTTGTCCTAAAACAGACGAATTCTTATTCTAACTTTTAAACTAAAAGTTATTAAGGAAAAACAAATATTACTATAAATAGCAAAAACATTGTTTTCGAGGCCTTAACAAAGGAATTCACCTAAATTTAGGTGATGCTCATGGTATACCATGAGTCTGGATCAGAATGCCGTTTCCCTTTAACTTACCAAATTTTATACAATTCCAATACTATCACCCCGATGGCCTCTACTAGTACCCCATTTTGATCTTGCGTTGTGACTACTTGCTCCCCTATTGCTCCAGGAAGGAATGTGTTGTCTGTTGTACATCATAATTAATATTGGACTGTCAGCATTATTGATTTCATTGTTAAGGCAATAAAGATTTCATCAAATATTTTAAGCAATAATGAAAAAATGTTCATTGACAAGCTAAAACGAAATGCAGTTCACAAAGTTCAATACCTCCTAAATTCAATTTTTCCCTTAAAGAAGAGATGTATTATATCTAGGATAGAGAGTCCTATTGTATTGATAACATTTCAATTGAAGAATTCGTCAATGATCTTCTTGGTGGAGAAAATAGGAAAGGTTTGGGGGGGATTTGCAAGGAGTTAAGACTCCCTTCCAACATTTCCACCACCCTACTCATTGATGGTCGGTTTGAGGGGTCAATTTGTATGCACCACAAACTCACTATTATCATCTTCCTTGCACAGTCTTCATGTCCTTCCTTTAAAAGGCGGAGCAGTCCCAATTCTTCATTTAGTTCAAGATGCTTGTAAATCCAATGTGGAAAATATATTTCACTTGAAAAATTAACGGTAACATCAACATTCTTTTGGCCTCCCACCATTTCTAAGACCATCATTCCATAGCTATAGACATTTGACTTGTGAGAGACCTCTCCAAAAGTTCTACTAAACACTTCCAGAGCTATATATCTCATGGTCCCCCTTGCACCCACCATTGATATAATACTCTTTTCTTTAGGACATATTTTTGAGAGGCCAAAATTAGAAATTTTTGGACAGAAGTTCTCATCTAATAGAATGTTGTGAGGCTTTATGTCAAAATGCAAAATTTGTGTGTTACAACCTCTATGCAAGTACTCTAAGCCTCGTGAAATGTTGTATAATGTTTCCCACCCCAGTTGATGATCAAAATTCGAAGGATTTCTTTTATATATGAACTTCTCAAGAGATCCATTAGGCATAAGCTTGTAGATAAGAGCTCTTTTAGATCCCTCAGAGCAAAAGCCCTTAAGAGTGACAATGTTAACATGGGAAGTCCTACTAATACTTGCAACCTCATTAATGAATTCCTCTCCATTACCTTTCGATTCTTCCAGAACCTTCACTGCCATAAAACAACCATCTTGTAATTGCCCCTTATAGACACAACCATAGCCCCTTTGGCCTAATTTATTATTAAAGGACTTGGTCATTGACTTTATATTTGAATATATGTATCTTCTAATAACAAGAGGTTCATGATTCCTTAGAAAGGCCTCGACACTCTTATGAGTTAGAGTTTTCTTCTTCCAAAAATTAATTATCTTAATTGATGAGAACTTTCTTCCAAAGTAGCAAACTATAACCATCAGAGCTCCAATTCCAATAAATAAAGTGATTGTAACTAGAATTAAAAAAAAAAATAGAGATTATGAAGTTATGTGGTGACACGATAGTAACTCAAAACAACTTAGTGATAATGTCTCGAGTCTCAATAAAATTGCATTTTACAATGTCTTGAGCCCCTCAATAAAAATGCATTTTCTTTGTGGTGACAAATGACTAACAATGAAGAAGCAAATGCTAAGGATGATTTGGCATCTAGTACCTTAAGTAGAATAAAGGAGTTAGGTTTTGATTGACAGGAGATAGAGAGCCTTGGTGGAAAATCGTGAACTATGAAAATTTTAGCTATTGTACTAATGGATTCCATCCATGTAATTGATACAAGTGCATCATATCGAACCATAAAAAATTGATAGTGGAACCTGTTAGGACATATGTGTTTCATTTGTTAAGAACATATGTCATTCATTTATGTAATTGGCTAATCCTTTGACAAAATGCACTTTACTTGTATTTGGGTAGATCAAGGATGTGTTTAATACTTCAAGAAACATGTTGTTCAAGTCTAGTATTAAAGCCATAAAGATTGGACCAAGAAACAAGTGAAGAAAAGCTGTTCATTAAAGCTGGACAGATAGCTCGACACCTGCGGATAGATAGCTCGACAACTGCTCGACACCTCTCGATAGCTGGTGGATCGATCGAGAAAGCTCCTGTCTCCTCGACAGCTCCTCGATAGCTTCTTGATAGCTATATCTATCGAAGTTTAAATCTCGACACCTCCTCGACACCTCTCGATCGATTGAGGTTATGGGAATTCAGATTTCCAGATCTGATTTTCGGCCCAAGCTTATGTATTTGTGTAGATTTTCTTTTCTCACAACCTTGGTCCTATATAAGGCTTATTTTAGAGGTCGTCACATAAGAGAATACAAGGAGAATATATGCAAAAGGTGACCGATGCCTTATTCTCTCTGAAAGAAGCTACTGCGTCTTTGTGCCTTAGGGTTTTGTAACCAAGTGCTTCTTGATCTTCATTGTTGATAAAGTGAAGAACTTTGCAGCCAACATTCTTCTTGAAAGTTCAAATATGTGTATGAACACCTTTGAACGTTTAGACCCCCAATTTACAAATTAACCGTATCAAGGTTTATATTAAACAACTAGTGTGCGGAAAATGAACATAAGCTATAAACAGAATTGGAAAACAATCTAAGCCAATTATAAATCACATCCACAGCAGAAAATAAAATGGCAAAGATAAAGGGAAGAGAGATGCAAACACAAGGACAACACACGATGTGTTATCGAAGAGGAAATCGAAGCACTCGGCGTAAAACCTCTCCGCCGCCCTCCAAGCGGTCAATAATCCACTAGAAAATGTAGTTGGGATACATGAACAGCAATAGACCCTCCAAGCCTAATCTACCCGATGTACCTAAGCCCTCCAAGCTTCTTGCTCCAACGAGATTGCGCCGAACCTTTTTCTTTTCTAGCTTCCCGGATTCCGCTACTAGACCATAGCATCAACCAATGGAGATTGGTTCCTTCCAAACTGCTTCCCAGAAATCCAAACAACTGTCTCACAGTGATGATGATGGTGAGAACCAGGTTTGGTATAATGCCTCTCAAGGATTTGACAATGGAGAGGAAGAGAGTTGAGGAATTTGGAGAGACTCTAAGGTATAGATTGTGGGTGAATCAATCTTGTTTTTCTTTAGGGTTTCTCTCTCAAAATTCTCTCTGGAAACTTTCTCTCAATCATGGGTAAAAGGGGTATTTATACTGGAGTGGGAGAGGAATGTGAAACGTCAGGTTTTACAAAACAGGGGTGGCTCGCGGCTTGACCTCGCGGCTTGACCAAGTCGCGAGATCCAGTCTCGAGTTAACCGTATGGCCAGTTGTCCTGTTTTGTCCTGTAGTGCTCCAGCTAGCATGACTATTCATCTTCCAGCATGCTTGGCACGTGTGCTGCGTCTGGCGGCTTGCAGCCGCGAGTCTCTGTTTTCTTGCACATTCTTGAGCAATCTTCACTCTATCTCACTCACTACCCTTACATCAAACCCACCTAAATACAGGGTTACTAAATGCTGAATTACAAGCAAATTTGACACGGAATAAAGCCAAATAGATGGTTGAATAAATTCAACCTTACAATCTCCCCCTTTGGCTATTTCGTGACAAAACTCTAAAACAGACTCTAGACTTAACATGTGAGTTGGGAACAGTTGAACAAAACTCACTCACACCTAACTCTAGAAGCTGTGAAGCACTTGAATCATATGAACATAATACTCCTGAAACACAACAATACACCATGATCATTGTAAGCAGAAAATTATAAAATGCATATGAAACAGGCAATATGTGATCAAGCAAAGATGGAGTTAAGAAACAAACCATGACTTGATCAACCAAGTGAACACCACAAGGTAGTGATCACAGTGCTCATTCACACTTGGAATGAACACAAGGACATACAAGTTAACAAGCACAAGGCAAGACACTTGTATGTTCAACACTCAACCAATGCATAACACATAAGGTATAAACATCTAGGAACAATCCTACAAGGGCACAAGAGTGACAGTACATAAACCAAAATGCATAACATTTAGATTAAAGTACTGATTTCAACATAGCATAAAGGCTGCATTAAGCAAGGTACATACCATAAAGCCTACAAACTATGCATAAAACATAAACCCTAAAAGCTTACAAAAGCACATGGGTACAAAACACATAATACTGAATATAAATTTAAACAATATAAACTAAAAGTGCTTAAAGTTTCTCCCCTTCAAAGTGATGAGAGGCTGTGATGCACTTGGAACATATATACTTGTAACCTGAAACACTTGCATAAAACACATTAGACCCTCAAGGTAAAGCAAGTAATAAAAGGACAAGTATAATGTAACAAGTAAATTGCGATCAAGTAAATATGATGTGAAACATGTGAGTAACTTGATCATACACCAAAACAGTCATATAGAAATGACTAAAATGATCTTATAGCAAAGTAAATGATCATCCGAACATGCATTCAAAGAAGCACAATAGTATAGGGATATATGCATGTCCAAAGCACAAACATGATGTAATGAGAACAACAAAGCATAACTCAAAGCACCATAAAGCCAACAAAAAAACAAACAGAACAAAGTTTCCTAGTTAGCACAATGTCTTCTCCCCCTTGGTATATGCATCTCCCCTATGGAATAACTCTCCCCCTACAAATGTGCATGAGAAATAGAATTTCTCCCCCTAAGGATGTGCACAAGAGTCATATATAAATGACAAAACACTCCGGTATACTCTCTAGAGTATACTCTCCCCCTTTTTGTCAGGAATAGACAAAGGGTCAAGAAGAAACGAGGGCAAGAGATGAAAGTACGAACAATGCTAATGATGCATGAGGGGTGTGAGATGAATGAGAAAATGAAGCTTAAACCTAAGACAATGTAAAATGTTACAGAGCATAAGGTAGACATGACATGCTAGGATGAAGAAGCAAGGTCAGATCAATGCATGACAAAGGTAGCAAAAGTGTGTGCAAGAGGTGGCTAAGTGCAATGCATAAACAATGCATGAAAAATGCACATGTGGGGCAAGGTGTGTTAAATACACAACCAATGAACCAAACATGTTCCTACTGAGGAAACATGAGAAACCCCAAAGTTTGGTACTCATTGGAGTCCAAACAAGCGAGAAAAAGTCTAAGAGGCATTTTATCAAACACCTAGCATGCACACTATGAACAATAATGTGAAACAATGCATGAACATCATGAAATCCACCCTTAATACAAGTTCTATTTGCCACAAGGGGCCAACAACCAATGCAAATCAGCAAAAGAAACCAAACCCATGAAGAAATTTGACAAAAATTAAGTTTTCCCAACCCCTATGATAAAAATCCCAACCAAGAGCACAAAATTCTCCAAAACATAATCTAAGGATCAAAATTAATGAAAAGAGTTTATAAATACCTTAGAAATGTTAATGGAATGAAAAACCATTCAAATTGGTTGGGTTTTGATGTAAAAATATTGAAAGAGGGGTTTTAGAGAGGATGAGAGAGGTTTAAAACAAGTTTCCCACAAAAAGCCCTTTAAAAAGCTGTTTCTGGGCGTTTCGCGACTGGGCGAGTCGCAGGTTCAGTCGCGAAAATTTTCGCGAGTCGCGAGAGTCGCCAAAAGCTTCTGGATGAGCTCGCGACTGGGGTTTCGCGACTGGCGAGTCGCCAGCTGAGCCGCGAAAAACTCTGACACCTGTTTTTCAATACAGAACATGTTTAAACATTGAAAAACAAAGTAAGCACTAAACATAAACACAAAAAGTGATAAAAATCACTTCCAAAAACATATAAAATGATCAAAAATCTTTTTGGATTAATCCATATAAGATTGAGCACACACACATCACATTTAGACAAGTACAATCTAACAAATGAATAAGACATTCATTGAACATTAGGCAAGTGTGTTATGTGTGTGTATCAAATGTGGAATAGTCCTTAGTCTAGAGTGAAGTTTCAATGATCAATTCAATCAAGTCATACACAACTAGTACTAAGTCAAGTGGTCTATCTCAATTATAGAAATGAACATATATGACCTCCCACAAGAAAATGATTACATAAGATTGAAGCTTTTCATTTGGCTTCTTACAATTCATATCATTTGATCATTTTGAATCAATACAACTCATTTTGAGCAATACATCTCATTTTTGAGGTTGATGCCTGAAATTTTTGATATTTCAATTTGATGAACAAGCCTTTGGCTTTTGGGCATCAAACATTTTCAATACAAGTCGCTTTCCCTTTTTCCTAGTCAAATACTAGCATATGCGACGGCTTTTGCAGTTCAGTATCTCTTTTCATTTTGAGATTTACATTTATTGAGCTCTTTAAGCAATAAAAATAAAAGAGTGGGAAGAGATATAAGCACAAGTCTACGCATGTATCAATACCAACATAACTATTGACTAATCATTCATGACAAGCTTGAAGATCGATTTACAACAATCACACAAAGATGTCAAGATTTTTTCCACGAAGATATAAGTGCAAAAATAACAAGCTAAGCTCGTAAATGCACAAAGCCATTTGTACAAAGGTACAAGGCCAAACTCACATGTGATATGTGTTCAAACATATACGATCAAACTTTTTGAATTTTTCACTTTTTATGTGGTTTTGGATTTTTTACTCACACAAAACTGAAATATAAAAGTAAGATAAAAAACAAAACAATGCATATAAATAAATTTAAGATGCACAAAATGCATGAAGATATGACATTTAATGCATGAAGGGTCCTATAAAGATCGAAAGAATTAGATCAAGGACCAAAAGAGCAAAAGCTCAACCAAAGGAACCCTTCCTCATCCAAACAGAATGATGGTTTGGAATGAGTGTCTCAAGAGAAGTGAGACGAGGGTTGGAAGAATGAGAACCGGAGATGCACATAGTCAAGGAGTTGAGAGCATTAAACATTTTCTTTAACAACATGCTATTTTCACTCAAAACCGGTTTACTCTTTTTATCACAACTTCCAAAAAGCTCAAGTTTTTCTTTTCTTTTGATTCTTTTAAAAGCATGAAACTTAGAGCATTGAGGTCTTAGATGACCAAAGGCACCACAATGGTGACAGACAATGTGTTTAGGTCCACCAGGCTTTTTGGGAAGAGATCTAGCAACATGGTTTTGTTCCTTCTTCAACTTATGACATTGAGGTCTTATATGACCAATCACACCGCAATGGTGGCAAGTTGGAACAAACTTAGATCCATTCAAAACCTTAGGTTGAGACCTAAACGAAGGCTTTGACTTAACAGCCTTTCTCTCCACCTTTTGATTTCTTTTATGTGGAGGAATGTACACCGATTTGTCCTTTAAGGTAGAACACACACTAGGCACAAAATCGGGTACCACAACATGATTGCAACAAATATTTTCATCATTTTTAATAATAGGTTCAGCAATCAAACACTTGGCATGCATCTTAAGAGATTCATTTTCACATTTAAGATCATCAACAAGTTTGTTAGACAAAACAAGTTTAGCATCCAAGTCTATATTCAAACGTTCAAACTCTTTCAGCTTTTCAAGAGAAATTTCAGCAAGTTTTTTATATTTCTCAACCAATTTGTTGGATTCATTGAGCTTAGCAATCAAATCATCCTTTTCACAAAATAACTTGCTCAAATTCTTTTGAAACTTCTTAGCATTTTTCTTCAAGAGTTTGTCAACAACATCCATAGATTCAAATAACATGTCATCACACTTATAAGGATTAACACTCATAGAGGCATTTTCACAAACATGTGGTATGTTACATTCATCACCAACCAAATCATGCAAAGAGTCATACAAAGCACAATCCATGGCAAATAAACACAAGGGGTCAAGGATCACACTTAGGTATTTAAACCACAACAAGTGTACCCGCTCTGATACCAATTGAAAGTTCAAATATGTGTATAAACACCCTTGAACGTTTAAACCCCCAATTTACAAATTAACCGTATCAAACTTTATATCAAACAACTAGTGTGCGGAAAATGAACATAAGCTATAAACAAAATTGGAAAACAATCTAAGCCAATTATAAATCACATCCACAGCAGAAAATAAAATGGCAAAGATAAAGGGAAGAGAGATGCAAACACAAGGACAACACACGATGCGTTATCGAAGAGGAAACCGAAGCACTCGACGTAAAACCTCTCCGCTGCCCTCCAAGCGATCAATAATCCACTAGAAAATGTAGTTGAGATACATGAATAGCAATAGACCCTCCAAGCCTAATCTACCCGATGTACCTAAGCCCTTCAAGCTTCTTGCTCCAACGAGGTTGCGCCGAACCTTTTTCTTTTCTAGCTTCCCGGATTCCGCTACTAGACCATAGCATCAACCAATGAAGATTGGTTCCTTCTTAACTGCTTCCCAGAAATCCAAACAACTGTCTCACAGTGATGATGATGGTGAGAACCAGGTTTGGTATAATGCCTCTCAAGGATTTGACAATAGAGAGGAAGAGAGTTGAGGAATTTGGAGAGACTCTAAGGTATAGATTGTGGGTGAATCAATCTTGTTTTTCTTTAGGGTTTCTCTCTCAAAATTCTCTCTGGAAGCTCTCTCTCAATCGTGGGTAAAATGGGTATTTATACTGGAGTGGGAGAGGAATGTGAAACGTCAGGTTTTACAAAACAGGGGTGGCTCGCGGCTTGACCAAGTCGCGAGATCCAGTCGCGAGTTAACTGTAAGGCCAGTTGTCCTATTTTGTCTTGTAGTGCTCCAGCTAGTATGATTGTTCATCTTCCAGCATGCTTGGCACGTGTGCTGCGTCTGGCGGCTTGCAGCCGCAAGTCCCAGCCACGAGTCTCTATTTTCTTGCACACTCTTGAGCAATCTTCACTCTATCTCACTCACTACCCTTACATCAAACCCACCTAAATACAGGGTTACTAAATGCTGAATTACAAGCAAATTTGACACGGAATAAAGCCAATTAGATGGTTGAATAAATTCAACCTTACACTTCTTTCTCAAGTTGGTGAGTGAGTCACGTACTGGGATTCATGCAAAAGAGTTAGTCACGTACTGGGATTCGTGCATCAATGGGTGACATTCATATATTGAAGAGTTCAGAGGTTTTGAACCGGTAGAAGATTTCTGTTGTGAGTTCATCTACTGGGATTGTAGAGTCTAGGGACAAAGATTTTGTACTAGATCTGAAACTTCTCTTTTCTATAATGGATTGCTTTTCAGGAAGGTTTCCCCCTAGGTTTTTTACTGTGAAACTGGTTGGTTTCATTGGATTTCCTGGCTCATCATATCTTGTCTTATTTATTTTTCCATTGCATTATTTTGACATGATATTGATGTTTGTTTGTTTTAATAAGTTTTATTGATAATAAATCTAATTAACAAATTGGATTTAAAACTTATTAATTCTATCAACCGGGGTCTAAATTTTCCCAACAGAACCTTATATCATTGCATGAATATACAATAATTACTATTAGACACACTATGTGAAGGGGTAAAAAAGGGGTCACATTTTATTTGTTGAAGACAGATTAGATCACTTCCACACAGAATCATTTGAGTTCTATAGAGGATATGCTATCCAAGCAAACATGTGTATATTAGTATCAACAAAACAATTTGATTAAAGAAGTATGTTACTTATCACCATCGCCTTCAATTTCTGACACCTTGTATCTAAAGCACCAAAGAACATCACTGTTAGTTGAATAATAATAATAAAATTTAATGTAACAAATTAACCGAGCCAATTTTTTTTAATTGTTATTTTTTATTATTATAATCCCGATAGTATTTAAAAAAGAACAAGGAAGATCTGTCTACAATTATTTGATATAGAATGGAACAGAAATATTTGTAGTTCTTGCTAGGGCTGTCCACAGGTCGGGCCGAGTCGGTTTTGGGCCCAACCTAGACTCGACCCACCGGCGTCGGGTGGAGGGGCAGAGGAACCCGGAACTGACCGCTGGAAAAATCGGTCGAGTCGGTTTCAGGTGCGGGTGAGTGTCGGTCGATTCGGTTGGTTGCCGAAGTACAAAGAATATCGAAATCTGAAAAAAAAAAAAAAAAAAGTCGCCGGAATCTGAAAAATATTGCCAGAATCTAAAAAATCTCTCAAGTATCTTCATTTTTTCTCGCTGGAATCTGAATTTTTTCACTAAAAATTGCTGGAATTGGCCGGATCTGGCTAAATCCCACTAGATCTAGCCGGATCTGGTCAAGATCTCGCCAGATTTGGTTGAGATCTCGCCAGATCTGGCTTGATTTTGCAGGATTTGGCCGGATTTTTTATACAACTCTGGTCAGGTTCGGGTTGCTTGGGTTTTGGAGAAGCAAACCCGCCACTCGACCCGTCGGTATTAGTTCTTGAGAACGGAAACCCACCGCCGACCGACTAGACCTTCGGTTCGGGCTAGAATTAGGTCGGCGTCAGGCGGTTTGGCTGGGTTGTCAGGCTCCGGTCGGATCTGGACAGCCCTAATACTTGCATTAGGATTTACCATAACGTAAGAATGTAAAGAAATTTATATGCAAAGAACCCTACATGCATTTTCAATATATGTGTACATGTAGGTCCAATTTTGTTTTGAGTTATTCGATGTCTATATATACCTTTGTCTGCAATGGCACAATGAAACTTTCCATTCTGTTCGAGTTCACATAGACCTCCTCGACCATAACAACTGCTGCAAGCATCAGATACATACACTTGAAGATCGAACTCAGCACTTACGAGTGAAAACAGTGTATCTTTATCTGAATGCCTTTTTCTTGGGAGCTGAATAAAGGAACATTCATCAGAAGAAAAACTCAGAGTCATCGTTTACATGACTATCGTAGATGTTATAGTCTCCGCAGCTCCTATACGTGAAATTTCTAGGGGAAGTAATATTAAGAGTGCGATTGCATTTATACAGTGTCTGACAAGGTGTGGTGAGTTTGAAAGAGATAAATGGAGAGTTGGGAAGAATAAAATTGGTTACGGATTCGCATTTTTGGGTATTCAATGCATCGGAAAGTAAAAGGCCCTTGATGTGTGTGAACAGTGTGGTGTTATTGTAAGAGAAATTTATAACTTCATATGGTCCTCTACTCCACCCCAGTTGGATCGTCGGAGGTATTTCGTCACATTTTACTGGCAATAAACCGCAATATGGGTGTGAGCTATCTGTGAATGGAAAACCAATGATACCGAGTTTTCCACATTGAATGGGTGAACAATTTGGGAGCGTTCTGTTTACTTCTTCAGCTGAGTGAAGTAGCAAGAGGTGAGAGAGAAGAAAGAAAACAAACAGAGAGACACACGACATCCCAACGTGTTTGTATAGTTTATTTTCTTCTTGCTTCATTAGTCATTACTCCATATTTTATATAATACATATGGGTTCTCTGTTTTTGCCAATTATGTGGGTTCACTGTTTAACACGGTAATAGACTTGAAAATTGGTTAAGGTAGACTAGTGAAAAAAGGGTGGTACTCATCCGAAACATGGCAATAAGTCTAAATCCACCGAAAGTTTCACAAAAAGCTTCAGACTCCCTCTTTTTTTAGGTATTACAATTGTCCTTGTTACCGTCTTTAGGTACTTGTTGGAACATGGTCTGTGCATTGCATGGCGATATCCCTTTCATACCTCGGCTAGGGACACCACCGAGGAAAGTTCCTTATCATCATCCCCATTAACGCGCAGATGAAAGACTCACTTCTTTTATGCTCTTCAAAACGTCGGAGCAGTCAAAATTTTTTGCGGAAATCTATGTGACTTGTTTATGAAGGTAAATTATTAGACACTTTTTGTCAGGAATAATGATGTGGTGCTCCTTCATTTCACATTCGTGAGAGATCGTATTATGAATTTAATTAGTGAGATTCATCATAAATGTGAGAAAATAGAATATAAGAGAAGGAAATACCACATCACCGTACTCTAGAAGTATCTAATAATTATTCATGTAAGAATCGTGAAGATGTGTGGTGTGAGTTGTGTGTGTTTTGGTACAATTAATTTCCCAAGAAAAGAGGAGCTTGAATCAAAATGGAGATAACCTAAACCTAAATTTCACCAGCCCACATGCTATCCTCCTCCATTGACAAGCCTGTGGTTAGGGGAAAACTTGTTACACACTTGTGTGCATCCACACATGTTCGTAATAGATGCACACAAATTTAATAGCCATTGTCCTTCCATAAAATATTAATGTATGATCCTAATACATAATATCAAATGTTAGCAACTTTTCAGGGCCGGCTCAAGGCCTAGGCAAGTTAGGCCTAGGCCTAAGGCCCCACCAAAATATAAAAAAATTTTAAGGAAAAAAGGCCCCTCTTTCCATAGTTAAAATCCCAAATTTTTATAAAACTATATATATATTTTCTAAAGGTTGTACATTTTTTTTATTAGTGATGTTAAAGATACTACAAATTTTACTATTGGTTTACAAATTGTCATGTTATTAATCACAAAAAATTGATATAAACAGTTATTAGTTAAATTGATGAAGTTCATCAATGAGAGACAATGTCACATTATATTTTGAACATTTTATAGTACTTTTAATTAATGCATTTTTCTTTTTCATTTCTATTAAGACTCTCAAATTACAAGACCAATAGAACTTTAACTCAATTAAAACCCTAAAATATTTCAAAAAGATGTTGCAAATGTGTTAAATCATCAATTATAGATTAATCTCCCCTGATAGTTTGAGACTTTGATTTTTGTAAACTAATATCCTACAAAGCCACATACCAAATAATATCTATCTCTCTCTCTTAAAATCAAAATATAAAATTAAAAATTAGATTACAACTTTATTTAACTATGCATCGTCTTATATCCAAAATAAAGTATCTCTTTCAATTGCAATATATTTTTATTTCTTTTTATTAATATTTATAATTCAACTATGATATTCAATTCTCTATATGAAATTAACATTAGTCTAGTTAGTATTATTTATGTATTTAACATATCAAATTAACCTTAATTTGATTAGTATTAAATAATTTTGTTTAATTAATATTTACATATTGAAGGCCCCGCATAAATTTTTCGCCTTAGGTCCCAAATTATGTTGGGCCGCTCCGGTTTGCAATGCCCTTTAACAATGGGGTTCATATGGGATAATGAGAAGCCCATACTTACATCAATCCCTATTTTATGGGTCGGTTCATACATTAAGTCTCTATTTGGTTGGGGGGATGGAAAATGATAGGAGAATGGAAAAAAAATTAATTTTCTCTTATGTGTGTTTGGTTAGGATAATGAAAAAGTTGAGAGACTAAAACTCATTTGTATAGTTGAGAAGAAAAGAGAGAATGTAAAAGGTAGTTTATATAAATTTAGTCATTGACCTTATTAAAAAAAATTCATGCCCAGTTTAAAATAGGAAAAAAAAACTAAAAAAGAAGAAGAAGCAATCCACCAAATTAAAAAAGAGTAATACTACAGTCACAAACTATTTTACAATATTTTTACAAATTATTGATATGACAAATTTTTACTAGTTCTAATCTGGGCCACCACTAATATAACATTTTTACTTACCAATAATTATTTAGAAAATAATTAAGTCACATCAGCAATTTGTAAAAAATGTAGTAACATAATTTGTGTTTGTAGCATTTCTCATTAAAAACGAAAAAAAAAGGCAAACAGCCAACACAAATAATTTATCATGCCTAGTAAAAATATAAATAAATAAAAGCAAACAATCAAAAAGCAATCACGCCCAATAATCATTACCAATAAATTAAATAAATAAAAGCAAACAAGCAGTGACGAGAGAGGAATAAAAACTAGAGAAGAATGATATTCAAGTCATTTGGGGGTTAATTCATTTTTAGTGAGTTCAGAGCAGAGAGAAAATACCCAAATCCCACAAAAATCTTTCACATTTTCCCCTCAACCAAACAATCAAAAAACCTATTTTCTCCCCTATTTTCCTCTACCCCAAAATCACCCAAATGGCCTGTAAGCTACCAATTTAGAGCCAAAACCTCAAGGACCATATAAATTATCATAACGTTGGTATTAGTGATCTGGCTCAATATTCTCAGCATAACTCTTAAGTATCCAATTCAAAGGGTTTAATGTTGTACACCTTTTGTGGTGGTAAGAAAGTGTTGTTTCTCAGTAAAAAAAGAAAAAGAAAAAAAAGTATCGTTTCTTTCTATTAAAATACAAATAGTTTCTGAGGGTATATTTTTGTTGAATAATCATTTTTATTTTACAAAAATACCCAAAGGACCAGGCTCATGCCGCCCATCTCCTTCTTCTTAGTCCAAAATAGAGGAGGGACGAGAAGAGATGGCAATTACCCATCAGTAAATAGGACATAGCCCAAGAAAGCCACACTATGGGCCAAAATATAAACATCTCTACCAACATGAACAAAGTCCCAAGCAACAAAATTAGAGAGAATAGTTTTCACATCATCTACATTATTAGAGAGAGGGCACGGTACAATAGCCGAATTACCTTCGATAATGCAAAGCTAGAACCATGGAGCAACTTCAATTGCTAGAAGAGCTGCCCTTGCTACTAATGAATACCTTCAGTTGAGCTTTGGAAAGCATAGCTTTAGTTGAGCTTTGGAAAGCATATATCTTTTCTTTTCTTTTCCTTTTTGTTGTTGTTGTTGTTGTTGTTAAGAATACTAAGTATTTTAACAAACACACATGGGGAGAGGGGAGAAGATTTTAAAGAAACTGATAGTGCTGTATATCTAAAAGGGTCTAACTCTTGAATATACAGCATAATCTTTAAACCTTTTCAAATTACATTCATTTTCCAATGTGGGAATGTGGGATTAACCCACTTAAATACGTATTGTTGGGCAAAATTTGGTTTTTCCTAAATCAATGGCGGAACTAAGGTTGGAACAGCAAGGGAGTTTGTAACAAAATTCTCTCAGGTTCTAACCATTTCGGTCTACCAAGTGTCTCTCGAGATCATTGCCTCAACTTCTTTTCAAATTCTCTCACATGCCTTTTTACTGAATAGCAAATCATATTTGCTCGATCGAAATTCCTTTTTGTCCAACTTTTAGTTAAATAATAATAATAAAAAAATTTTAATGTAACAAATTAACAGAGCCAATTTTTTTTAATTATTATTTTTTATTATTAGAATCCTGATAGTATTTTAAAAAGAACAAGGAAGATCCGTCTACAATTATTTGATATAGATTTTATAACAAGAAAGTTCATTATTTTTTACTTATTCTATTAATATAAAAGGAGTTAATTTGAATATATTGGGGGATGTGATGTTGAATGTTATAAAAAAAATTCTAGTCTGTCTTTCTCATTTCCAATTGGTTTTGAAATGAAGTGATATAACATGGTTTGACAAGTGGTATCAGAGCCAAGGTCATGAGTTCGAGTCATGGAAGTGAAATTATGAGAGAGGGATTGTTAGGTGGGCCACAATTTTACTCACTACAACCGCTCTAAAAATAGGCCCATATGACGCAATGTTTTTTTTTTTTAGAATTGACACAATGTTAAATGCTATAAAATACTTAAGTATGTCTTCATCATCATTAATCATGGTCCAGCACATGCCCAACCCAATCCAAATTGGCCTGTATGGGCGAGCAATGCTTGTGTGTGTGTGGTGCCTCTTAGTATGCATCATGTATGGTGTAGGCGGGCAAGGACAAAATTAGGATTTCTAGTTAGGGGGGACCGGGTATAAGCAAAAAAAATAATATCATAGAGCTCCAAATAAGCATCCATTTAGTATTAACAAACTATAAACAAAAATACAAAACACAATCATTGTTTCTTAATACATTACAATGTAATCTACCAACAAAGACAACGACACAAATCAAACAAGAATTACGTTTATTATTTCACAAAAGGATTGATTGTTGTCACAAGTAATGACAAATACAAGAATGTAGGTGATATGCATGATGCATTAATTATAAATTTCATACTTCTTGATTTACAAATTTATTAGTTTTCAGTTAATAATTATAGCATTATGAGTTAGCAATGTGGGCAAGTGTGACAATTTTACTTTGTTATATTTGTGTTACATTTTTATTTTATTAGTTCTTTGTCTCTATCTCAAAAATAGTTAGAATAGTGTATTAATTAGAAAGAGTTAGAATACACTATATAAATTATTCAAGCATATGGTCTACACTCACTCTATCACTCACATGTTGCCCCCACACATGTTGTTACCCCACTACCAACACTATTAATTTATAATAACACACTACCCTTCTATTACACAACTTAACTACTTTATTCTAACTCTCTGTCTCTAAAACACAAAGTTACAGAAATAGTCTGCCACATCTTACTTCTCACATCTCAGCTCAGCAAAACACACAAATACGTTAGTCACTAACAATACAGAGACTGATCAATTCAATTAATTCACAAATAGAAAATTAGAAAGAGGCTTTGAAGTGAGAGAAATACTTGTGCGATGGGAGTTGAGAATCACAGATCTGGCGAGGTGAGGACCGAGGAGTGGCTAGTGGCAGCGTGATCGTGGTTTGTCGGTGTTGCAGCTCCACGCCTCTCTCTCTCTCTCTCTCCCCATTTTCTTGTACAACTCTTGGACTTTATTTTTCTAGTCTATATAACAATATTGTTGGTCTTTGTTAGAAGTATGTGGTTAAATGATTAAATTTACCATATCCCAATAGCTTAAACTTTTGGAACAATTGGTAATTTAACATGATATCAGAACAAAAGACCCTGAGTTCGATCCTTGTCTCCTCCACTCTACCTCCCATTTAAAATTCCCATGTGTTAGGCCTCACCTATTAAAAGGTAGTTTCGGTCCACACGTGAGGGGTGTGGGCATAACGGTCTTCTCCTAAGAGAACGGAGTACGCCTTGACTGAGTAGACTGGGGTGGAAAAAAAGATGGACTCGCCACCTAAATTAGGTATAAGAACCATAAATATAGTCCCTTTATGTGGAAGGACTGATCTTACTACCAGAGTATGGGTTTGGAGTTTAAGTATGGGGATGGAAAGGTGTTAGTTACCCAACCCCACCTGACCCATGGGTTGACTTCCACTCATTATGTCTTATATCTTAATCTCATTAAAGGCATGTTCAATATTGCATCGTAAACTCACACACACACACACACTAACATTCATCTAACAATCAACATGGTAACAATCATTCCAAAACCTTAACATACATCTATCATGGCAACTTACATCAAGCTTAGCATACATCTATCATACATATCATATTATCTCATCCAAGAAACAAACAAACAAGATATCACAATAGCAGAAACATAGACATGGCAGCAAGGTATTAACATTAAATACAACCCAAACATCTAAGCATAGTATCAAAGCATCAAACAAACATATTCATTATGTTCATCATCCAAAATGCATGTTCATGTGAATGCATGACTTACCTCACTTACCTCACTGCATCATAGCACCTATGCATCAATGCATGATCATATGAATGCGTGTTCATGGTATATCAAATAAAACATTGAAGGAAAACCTTAATCTAATGTGTTAAAGACAAACAAACACACAAAAACAAAGAAACGGAGACTTATGAGCACAGAAAGGAACAAGGCAGAAGCATGTTGTATCAAAGAAACAAAGAAACATAAGCAAAAAGATTTGGATTAGAGGTTTTGGGCTTGAGTATGGATGTACATACATAGGGATTACGTACGCAACCCAATTGTATGCGTATGCATACTTCGAGTATGTATGCGCATGTAGAACGCTTGTGTTCGCATACACGCCCAGAACCCTAACCCAGAAACAGCAAGAACAAAAACAGGCCAGAAACTAAAACTAATAAATCTAACAACCTAACATGCTTAAAGACAGAAAAACTATGTAAACCTAAACTAAACAAAAATATTATAGCATATATAAACAAGAAAAACAAGGAAAACAATAATCAAATTAAAGAAAAGAAAAAGGACTTGGAGTATTACCTCAAGAACAAAGCTCATTGGCTTGATTTTGATCGTTTCTCTCAATCAATCTATTCATAATCAAATATAAAAGTAATTAGTAATCTTAAAACTCGAAAATCAATGCCAAAAAAGGCCCCAGTTAGAAAATATTGACTTGAGGATGTTTTGTCAAAAACTCCCTCTTTGATTCACTATTTCTAGTGAATCTTGTGTTTTCCCATAAAATTTTGTGTGTGTTTTGAATAGGTACTATGTATGGTTTTTTATATTGGAAAAATGGGGGGTTGGAATGGTTCCCAAACGATGTGAAATTAATTCCAAATCTCAACTTTAATACAAAACACTTGCCTTTCATAGTTTTTGGAAACCTAGCATGCATACGCAGGTTTAGAGCATGCGTACGCATACGCATGTCTGTGTACGCATGCCTTAGGGTTTATGTGGCCTTTATTTTCCAAAAATAGTTTTACTCAGCTCATAAAAGAGTTATATTTTTCATAAAAACCTTCTTCAAGTCAATTTAAATCTAATTAGGCCCTAAATCAAGGGCTTTAGAATTTTACCATCATTGGGGAACAGGGGCCTGAATCGTAAGAGGTACAAAATGCGGTGTCTACGAGGAGAAGTGTTAGAAGTGTATGGTTAAATTATTAAATTTACCATATCCAATAGTTTAAACTTTTGAGACAATTGATTAAATTTACCATATCCCAATAGTTTAAACTTTTAGGATAATCAGTAATTTAACACTCTTTTCAATTTTTTTTTTGGGTCAATATCTCATGATAAAATGGGTTGATCTGTGGATATGTGGATTGCGGGTATTAAATTTTTTTATTAATTTTTGCCAATTTTTTTTATCAAATTTTGTGGGTTGATGATTTGTGATTGTTTAGTTTGATTTGTGATGCTATTTATGTTAGATTTTGGTTAAGGGCCAAGATTGGAGGGAGGGGGCCAAGATTTTGGAGGGAGGGAGGGACACATTAGGATGCATCATGGCATATTGGCATGAAATAGAAAGGTCTAGCTTACCTCCAGTACATTTTAATTGGAATTTCCTTTTATTTGAATAAGCAATTGCTACATCACCCACTAACTAAATAAAATGTGGAGATTAAAACCCAATACCACTTGCCATTGTGTATTTAAAATAAAAAGAGACCTCCATTAAAAAAATTACCGAAGATAAGTCAAACCTGAAATAGAAATACTTGTAGCACTTGTATTAGGATTTAACATAAATAAGAATGTAAATAAATTTATATGTAAAGAACTCTACATGCATTTTCAATATATGTGTGTAGGCCCAAAATTTTTGGAGTTATTCGATGTCCATACCTTTCTTTGCAATGGCACACTGGAATTTTCCATTCTTGTCAAGTACACATAGGCCTGCTCCACCATAACATCTGCTACAAGCATCGTATACAGGTACTTCAAGGTCGAACTCAGCACTTAAGAGTGAAAACAGTTTATCATTATCTGTACACTCTTTTTTTGGGAGCTGAATAATTGAACATTAAGAAAGAAAACTCGAAGAGCTATCGTTTAAAAAATATAGTAAAAAAATTTGGAACTGTACGAACTGCTTATAAAGCCGGCCACGATTCTTGAAACCATATGGTTTGATTGTTGTTCGAGTAGTTCCATGCTTTTTTCACAAAGAGAAATTCTTAGGGTTAAAATAACCGAAATGATTAGAGTTCACAGTTAATCGGGTCAGATAGTTAGAATTAAAAGAACTAAAATGATGAGAGTTCACGGTTAATTGGATCGGACCGTACGGTCATGTCCGAATTTGAGAAGCATGATTTTAATAGTAGAACTTTCTTTCTCTCACTTATTTTCATAACAAAGAAAACATATATTAACAGGTAGTTGACTTGGATATTGGATAAGGAAGAACTGTGAAAGCAGGCTAAAATTATTAGAGCAAGGTGGGTAGGGTACCCATATGACTCCTTCACTCTTAAGTCAAAACCTCAAAACACTCAAAACTTTGTTTAAATCTTGACCAAATCGTTTTCATCTGACACAATTAATTGCCCCTCCTGCCCCTGAAGCAAAATGGAGCTAACTTCTTCTTCTTCTTCTTCTTTTTTTTTTTTTTTTTTTTTTTTTTTTTTTTGGGGTTAATCAGGTGCATATATAAAACAACAAACAGCAATTACAAGCTGGCCACTGAGGCCTAAGTACTGGCAACACGCCTATAACAAAATGGAGCTAACTAACCTGAACCCAATGTTTACTTTAAAATGTTTAATTAATAATTTTGTAGGAAAACTTTAAAGTTTTTAAACTCAAATGAGTATAAAAAGTTGTATTGTATAATAATGTTAGATATATACAAATATATATCATTAAAAAACTATAAAAAAAAGGATCCTATCAATTTATGCTCAATGGTTAATCTTTCATAATATGAAATTCATATTCTAGTCATTAAAAAAAAAAAAAAAAATTCATATTTTAACATCTCCGTAATAAAATATTAAAAAGTTTCACTTTCAATATAAATTACTAAAGTTTTTTCCTAAGTGAATAAAAAAATTTCAATGGAAATGAAATCTGTAAAGACATGAATGACAAAAAAACCTTTAGTAGAGACGAGCAAAACTTTACAATAAAAAATTGAAATTGAGACAAAAAAATATCTTGTCTATATAACCACTGGCAGAACTGTGGTTTTTCTTGAAGGTTGGGAGCTTCCAAGAGAAGGTCTCAGTGGTGGTTTTCTCTTGGCTTGGAGGCACAGACAACTGGTTCAGATTATTTATGAGTCTCAGAATTTGTTTCACACTGAAGTGATGGACAACAAAAGTACAAAGAGGCTTTTAGATGTTTATCTTCCTCATCCCACTGCAGCTTGTCCAAGCATAGAGTTGCTTCTAAAGTTGGTGGTCCCTGGACCCTGGCAGCTTATCATCAAAGTTGCAGCTGGTAGAGAGAAGAGGCTTAATCGGACTGGACTTGCCTACGAAGCTAAGAGCATTCAAGGAGTTATGCTTATGCAGGGGATTACCAGTTGTACAGGGAAGTTAATCTCTATAGCCATTCAGGAAGCAATGATCGAGGCAGCAGTTAAGGCTAGGAGCTTGGGATTCAACCAATTTTTGTTCCTATGTGGTAGTAAGAGAGCTGTAAATGTCACAAATGGTTTTTGCCTCCCAGCTGGCAGGAGAGAGTTTTGTTAACTGACTGGGCTTCCTTAGCCCAAAATGATGTTTACTTTCACTCTATCTATGTCCCAAGAATTGTAAATAGCTATGTCAGTAACCTAGCTAAGTTGGCAACCACTATGCCAATTCATCACTGTATGGTCAACCAAGACTTTATGTAACTTTTCTTTCTGAACGGTATAAAAAAAAAAAAAAAAATAAAAAAAAAAAAAAAAAAAAAAAAAAAAAAGCAAATTTTTTTTTTTTTTTTGGTGTGTGTGGTAAATTTCATTTTAAGCAGGTAACAAATTAAACTCTCAATCTATATTAAACTTCAAACACAAACATGTCTACCAGATATTGATTTCGGTAAGTTTTGGAAAGGTTTTAAATATTATTGTTGGATTGTTTGGCTTCAACAAAAATACAAGATGCATGTCTCATTACAATACTCTCTCATGTTAGAATTATGTGGTTAAATAATATAATTAATTTATCATATCTCAATAACTTAAAATTTTAGGAGAATCGGTAATTTAATAAGCTTTTAAGATAATCGATAATTTATTATGATATTAGAGTAAGAAGTTTTGAGTTCAATCCTTATTTCCTTATCTCCTCCACTCTACTTCCCATTTTCAAAATCTCATTTGTTGGGTTCTCCTATTAAAGTAGTTTTTTTTTTTTTTTTTTTTTTTTTTTTAAAAGAAAGTTTCAACTTATGACATCTGCTCCTGATGATAGCTCTTTATTATTAAACCAAAATATCAATCAGTTTTTGGTATAGGCGGAGATTGAATCTCAGATCTCTTATACAACTATCAGAGATTTTATCAATTGAGCCAACTAGAACCCATAAGGGAGAGTATTAAAATTACATGATTAAATAATTAAATTTATCATATTCTCATAGTTTAGGTTTTTAGAGAAATGGTAATTCATTACCCCGTCCTCAAAAAATAAATCTTATACTTATAGCTTTAAGATGACAATATAACTTTGGGATTCTTAAATATCATTTAGAAAATACAACAATGTTTTTCTTATCTTTTTCAGCATTATCTGTTTTACTTCGTAATTGAAAGTTTGCAAAATCAATCATGCAAAAAGATGTTGCATGAAAATTTATTACATACTATTATCGAATTCAAATGTTCATGAAGATGAGCATATGATAACTTTTGATGGATATAAGTAAACTAATCCTCAATTTGTTTATGGAAAACGCTTTTAGAAAACGACCCATTTTCCATAAAACTCCTTTTTTTTTTTTTTTTAAACTACTCATTTTGTTATATTTAAATGATTTTATGCATAAAACTCCTCTTTTTTTTTTTTTTTTTTTTTTTTTTTTTTTTTTTTTAACTACTCATTTTGTTATATTTAAATGATTTTATGCATATATGTTGAAGAAGAAGATTTTAATTTTTTTTTTAAATTAATCAAAAGATAGACTGGAGAAGCAGTATTTTTAATTACAGTATCTAGCAAAAAGAAAAGGACTTAATTAAAGTAGTATGGAATCTGTCGATTATAATAGTATTATCGCTAAACCTTCTTTCCATTTATCATTGACGGTCAGTCTATATACACTATTATGGTTTTCAGATCCGGACCGTTTAATAAACCGTAAAAGAGAAAGGTTTAAAGTTTTTGAGTTCCAACCGAGATCAAACCGAAATTGAACCGTGATAATGTTATAATTAATTTAATAATTATTTAAAATATAAATAAATATATTAAATTAGTAAAAATTAAAAAATTGAATAAAAAATCCAAATAAATATAGAGATATTATAGACATTTCATAATAAATTAATTTATGAAACCCAAAAAAAAGTTAATAGACATTTTCCCATGAAATTAATTATATACATACATACATACATACATACATATATATATATATATATAAATAAAAATATATATATATATAAAAAAAAAATATATATATATATATATATATATATATATATATATATATAAAAGAAAAGCAGCAACTTGAACAGTGGGGGACATTAATGTGTATAATGTTGTACATTTGTTTTTGCAAATGTGTAAAATTTTGTGATGTCTCATATAAAAAAAGAAAAAAAGAAAAGAAAAAAAAAGTGGGTTCTAGTTAATTCAACTAGTAAAGTCTTTGATGGTTGAATAAGAACTCTAGGGTTCAAATCCCACCTACACCAAAAGCTATCATAAGGAGCAGACATTGTAGGTTAAAACTCTCTATAAAAAAAAAAAAAAAAAGATTTAGAAAAAAAAATTATGTATAAAAGTTCTTTTATTTTACAATTATTTTAATATAAGATATGAAAATTTTACATAAAAATAATTTTATTTTATTAATTATGATGTCATCAGTTTAACTATCGGTCCAACCTCAATTAGACCATAAAACCGAGAACCACTCTCTTTTTTGGATCTTTGATCGGTTTAGTTTTTAAAACCATGTATATACCACTGAGAAAATTTAATAATTATATAAATGGTTAGTATTAGCGACCCTGCAATGTCCTTTAACAATGAATATTCACATCCCAATGATCTATAGTTATTCCTCTTCGGTTTGTACATTAAGCTCCCAATTTATATAGTGCCAAAACCTCAAGGTCCATACAAATCTCTCATAATCACTGGTTCTGGTGAGCTGGCTCAGTAATCTCGTCCACCTTTTGTAAAGGGCAAGTGCCATTTCTATGAATAGTTTATGTTGAGGTTTGGAGATTGCATATATTTTTGGCATACATCTGGTTTTTTTATTATACTTGAGCTCACTGCATTTTTTTTTTTTTGGGAATTGCTTTATATTGCTTTTAATTAGTCAAATGAAATCTCATTTTCAATTTTCATTATGTTTCTTTTTCAAGGTAAATATGAAATGACTTTCTCTGAAATCTCCATTTTGATTGTTTATTTTTCAAAGCACGATACATTGAAATCTAATTTTATGATATGCGTGATGACAGATAAGAGGGTTGATGTCAAATTTATTATTATAAGAGGGTCAAACTAAATATATTAAGATAATATAAATTCATATATATATATATATATATATATATATAAACACACACACAAATAGATTATACATAAAGTATGCTGATCACATAATTTAACATATGTTATTTTATAACATTTAGCCAGTGTTGTAAGGTGTGAACTATCTTTTAAATCATATTGATCACAATTAACATTCTTTAAAGTTTAAATATTTTAGAACAAGAGTTTTTGAAAAATAATTTAAACATTATGCAGTTAGGAGTATACTAAGGTTACGTTTGGATTCGGCTGAAAAAGCTAGCGCATCTGCGTCTGGTGTTTTTTTTTTTTTTTGGCATCCTAACAAATTCATTGTTACGGCTACTGTTTATGCACTGTTCATGAACAGTAGCCATAATATTTGACTTTTCAATCCCTTTTTAGCACATCAGTGAGTCTCGTGCACTGTTCACAGGACCCACAAATCTATTTTTTTAGCAACTTTTTCATTAAAAATGGGTTACACGATACTATTCACATATTTAAAAATTATTTTGCTACAGTATTTTTCAGTTTTCAGTTTTCAGCTGTATCCAAACAGACCCTAATAGTTTTACATTCATATATATATATATATATAAACACACACAAATAGATTATACACATAAAGTATGCTGATCACATAATTTAACATATGTTATTTTATAACATTTAGCCAGTGTTGTAAGGTGTTAACTATCTTTTAAATCATATTGATCACAATTAACATTCTTTAAAGTTTAAATATCTTAGAACAAGAGTTTTTGAAAAATAATTTAAACATTATGCAGTTAGGAGTATAATAAGGTTACGTTTGGATTTGGCTGAAAAAGCCAGCGCGTTTGCGTCTAGCGTTTTTTTTTTTTTTTTTTGGGCATCCTAACAAATTCACTGTTACGGCTACTATTTATGCACTGTTCATGAACAGTAGCCATAATATTTGACTTTTCAATCCCTTTTTAGCACATCAGTGGGTCCCGTGCACTCTTCACAGGACCTACAAATCTCACTTTTCAACAACTTTTTCTTTAAAAATGGGTCCCACGGTACTATTCACACATTTAAAAATTATTTTGTTACAGTATTTTTCAGTTTTCAGTTTTCAGCTGTATCCAAACAGACCCTAATAGTTTTACATGTTATGTAACTTATAAAAAATTAATTAAATTTAAAAAATAAATGTCACTTTATAAACATATATATACAAGTCAATATTAGAAAAATATTTAAAATATTTATTATTTTTCAAAAATGAAAAATATAATAAGAATCTCTAACTCGTATCCATAAAATCTACAATTGTTCATTCGTATTTAACAAAAAAAAAATGTTGTGTATGTGTGTGTGTGTGTGTATATATATATATATATATGTAATTCTCCTAATGCAAAATAATAATAATAAAAAATTTGTTCTTAAAAAATAAAGAAGGCTTTTATTAAAAAAATACTTATTGATCTATTTATAAGAAAATTAAGAATAATCAGAGAAAAAATTGTTGCATCGATTATTTATGTAAACTTAACCACTTTTAGGAAAATATACCTTAACCACTTCAATTAATGAAAACTATGTATGGTATAAAAGTAATAAGAAGAAAAATATTTAATGCATCTGTCATTTATATAAAGTGGAAAACATTGACACAGTAGGATTAACAGCATATTGCTAGAGCACTTTTGTGTGGACTAATATTGAATGTGAATCAATGATAAGTGTGGATGCGCTCTCTGGGCATTTAGAAGTCTTTCCTAGGATTCTCTCATAGAAAAGAAGTCTTTCCTAGGAAAATTAAGTCCCTACCATTGAGGCTGGTTAGTCTTAACCAAAGACTTTTTTTCGTGCTTTTATTGGGTGCATGGGTTAAAAGAGAGGCTGTTTACCTCTCATAATCTCTGGAATTGTGGTTAAATCATTGTGTTTCAGATTTTTTGTGCATTAGTCTTTTCCTCCTTTAGTGTGGCTCGCACCGGCAAAAGACTTCAGTATATAATAATGTATATACTTTGATTGATATAAAAGATAGAGGAAAAAGTAACATAAGCTCAAGAAAATTTTGTCTCTATTTGGCACACAGGTTTTTAAAGCATACTCACTATTTAGAGGATCATTCTTAATTGAATAAATGAAAAGTTAATTGATGTCCTAAGGACAATGTTTATGAAATATTTTTAAAAACTTTTTATGAAACAAAGAAAAAAGTAACTGATTTTTCTAATAACTTTTTTATATTTTTCATAAAAGTTGTATCAAAACTTTCATAAAATGGTTTATTAATTAATATTCTAAAGGTACCTGTCACGCCTCAAACCAAAAGGGTCCAAAGTATGAGAAAAACATCTCAAAGGTACTTGTAGATTTTTCCTTTTTGACGATTCAATCCAAATAATTCATATCAAAAACCAACATCAAGAATTATTATAATAAATTTTTTTAAATACTCCAAAAGTAAGTCAGAGTTCTATACAATAATTACAATGACCATTGGCCACAAAAAAATGGAGGTCTGAATAAATATAATTACATATCATCAACTTGTCCTATTAGTAGGAATAAAAGTCATCACCACTGAATGTTCAATATGTGTATAAAACACTATGAATGTTTAGACCCCCAATTTTCAAATTATCAAGTCAAGCTTATTATTAAACAATTAATGTGCGGAATATGAACATAAGCATATAATAGAATTGATAAATAATTAAAACCAAATAAAATCACATCCACAGTAGAAATTAAATGAAAAAGATTAAGGGAAGAGAGATGCAAACACAAGGACAACACAATGATGTATTATCGAAGAGGAAACCGAAGCCCTCGGTGTAAAATCTCTCCGCCGCCCTCTAAGCGGTAAATAATCCACTAAAGAATGTAGTTGGGATACATGAACAATAGAAGATCCTCCAAGCCTAATCTATCTAGTGTTCTTAAGCCCTCCAAACTCCTACTCCAATGAGGTTACATCGAACCTATTTCTTCTTTAGCTTACCGGATTCCACTATAACCCATAGCATCAACCAATATGAATTGGTTCCTTCCAAATTGCTTCCCAAAGCACCAAATAGCCTTCTTACAAATATGGGTATGATGAGAAAAAAGATTTGGTTAAAGAACCTCTCAAGGATGTAACAATGGAGATGGTGAGAGTTGAGGAATTTGAAGAGTCACTATATGAAGATTGTGGATGAGTCAATCTTGTTTTTCTCTAGAGTTACTCTCTCAAAATCCTTTCTGGAAGCCCTCAATATTTTGTGGGTATAAGCGGTATTTATATTGGAGTGAAAAAGAAATGTGAAGTGTCAGTTTTTCCATAACAGAGTGGATTGGCAACTTGGCCTCACGACTTGACTGAGTCTCGAGTCCAAGCCGCGAGCTAACTGAATGGCTAGATTGGATTTTTTTGTCCTGTAGTGCTATAGTTGGCATGGCGGTTCAGCTTTTCTGCATGCTTCACTCATGTGCATCTTCTGGCGGCTTACAAGCCGCGAGTCCTTGCTTCATTGCATAATCTTGAACATTTCTTCACACTCTCTCACACACTACCCTTACATGATTCCCACCTAAATACAGGGTTACTAATTGCTAAATTACAAGCAAATTTGGTACGGAATAAAGCCAACAAGATGGTTGATTAAATTCAACCTTACAATCACTATTAGATACAAAAGAATGAGTCAAGCCTACTTTAGGATGTACATCTAAAGATCACCATAACAAAATTTCAACCTCCATAAGTAGTTATTCTAACTACTGCTAGCCACAAAAACCTATCTCAAAACGATCGTTGCATGCTCTGAAAAAGTTTGTAAAAGAATGAGATGAGACAGAACCCTGTAAGTAGCATAATTAATGGGGTGGGGGAAATGCAAGTCTTATGATAACATAGTTTTCAAACCCGGATTGTTTAACGAATTGGAAAAGGGAGAGGTTCAAGATTTTTAAGATCGACTGAGGTTCAATGGAGGTCGAACCGTGATAATGTCATAATTAATTTAATAATAATAAAATACAAATAAAGGTATTAATATGGCAAACATTAATAAACTTTTTCCTAAAAATATGTCTAAAAAATTAAGCAACTTTCAAATGAACTTTCACCATTTTTGTAAGGTTAATAGAAAATAATAAAGCATAAACAAGTGTAAAAAAATCGTGTTTAGTAATCTTTCAAATAAAAAATTATCTTAAATAAAATCATTTTCAACATAAATTAATAAATTGTATATTCACATGTAATAAGTATAGTTCTTGAACCTATAATAAAATTATCAAATAATAATATATTGAGATGTGTAATATAATAAATTGGAAAACTATAATCTAAATTGTAAATAAATAAAATATTAAATCCAAGAATGACACAACAAAGGAGCATAGCCTATTGGTTCTATCCCTCACCTACACCTATTTGGAAATTTTTATATTTAAAATGACTGAACCATAATTTCCCCTTAAAAAACCAGATTTCTACCCAGTTCAAGGTTGCCCAGGTCGGATCAACCGATCCAGTTTGAGTTTGACAACCTTGCATTATAATGAGCATTTCACAAAACATGCTATAATTTGGGAATTTCCATGTAACATCGACCTACTAATCCTTGGTTCTATCCCTCGACTACACCTATTTGGAAATTTTTATATTTAAAATGACTAAACCATAAGTTCCCCTTAAAAAACCAGATTTCTACCCGGTTCAAGGTCGCCTAGGTCAGATCGATCGGTCCGGTTTGAGTTTGACAACCTTGCATGATAATGAGCATTTCACAAAATATGCTATAATTTGGGAATTTCCATGTAACACTGACCTACTAATCCCTGGTTCTATCCCTCGCCTACACCTATTTGGAAATTTTTATATATTTAAAATGATTGAACCATAACTTCCCCTTAAAAACCGGATTTCTACCTGGTTCAAGGTTGCCCAAGTCGGATCGACTGATTCGGTTTGAGTCTGAAAACCTTGCATGATAATGAGCGTTTCACAAAACATGCTATAATTTGGGAATTTCCATGTAACACCAAGCTTCCCAAAATAACTATGAAACTATATATTATTCACTGTAAGCCAAAAAAATATCCAATACTATTTCAAAACCAATATCATGGCACAAAGGCAAAACTACATCAAAAGCTCACAAGTTAATGTATTTGAAATACATGGTTCGCTTCCAAGTAGTTTCATAAAATATTTCCATAACCAAATATCCACAATATTCTCAAAGTTCTCAAAATCAATTCTTGTCATAAATATGTTGGTTTTTAGACCCCTTAAAAACACAATTGGATTAACCTAGGTAATTAGCCAAGTTATTACTTAGTCCAAATTTCAAATCTAGGTTATCACAATTAAACAATCATATCATGCATAGCAGTGGAAAGATAAATAACACAATGATATGATCACCTAGGAAACCAAACCAGTAAAAACCTGAGAATGATTTAACCTAGTTATCTTCAAGGTAAACCTGAATCCACTATGAAAGAATCGAAGTTTTACAATAGCAACTTAGACCACTAACATCCTATTGCTACCCACCAGTAGAAACTTATTGACACGACCATGTGCAAGCTCCAAGACCACAGACTTCTTCTTTCTTGGATTCTCCAGCAAGTACAAGCACACCCACTTGTATTTCTTTAAGTTCTTATGGCAGCAACTGAATGATCATCAAGATCTTGAACAAATCTCCTTCTTGATAATCCTAAGTTTGTGTAAAGGAAAGCTCCTCACAAATCTCACAAGAGATTTACACAAACAACAATATGAGCAACACTAAAACGTGGCTAGGGTTTGCCTTATATACCTAGGGCAAAAACACAAAACCCGAAACGTTTTAAATGAACTAGGGTTGAGTTGAAATTCTGCAGAAAAATGCATTCTACCCGAATTTCGTTTGATCGAGCTTAAGCTTCGATCGATCGAACCAGGCCAAATTGCACTTTTAATTCTGCAACAACTTAAATCCAACTTTACATAAATGACACAACTTTGAGCAAGTCTAAACACGACTAAACATCTTGTTTTGATCATGATTTGCCAACAATACACATTAGAGTTTTAAATACATAAGTTTCTAAGTCTTTAGAACCTAACAAAATATTTTGTATAAATTTCCCAAATAATACAAGCTAAGATAAAACATCTTTAGAATTTGCAAATAATACAATAAATCCATAAAATCCATTCCCAAGAATTTTATAAAAGATGCTTATCTTTTCCATGCTAACAAATTATGCATTTCCCCATATACATTACCAAATATGATGCACTTTTCATAAATAGTCATATATAATAGGGTCGAATTTTTTTTCTAAATAACAATAAATATTAAAAAATTTAGTTAGTTGTCACGTTTCAAAACAATGTTGAAAACTAGCATCTCGAGTGTCTAAAACTCGAGTTTTTAAGTTTCGATTTGTAAGAGGATGGGTTCAAAGTGAGAAAAAAATCAACGTGAAAATCGAGTTTTAAAGACTCGATTTCCATAAATTGTAGAAAAACGCCGCTATAGGGCTTTAAAACGTCACTATAGGGCTTAAAAATGCCACTATAGGGCTTCCTAAACCTGGTACTTATAAATTTTTTTTTTTTTTTTTTTTTTTTTTTTTGCAGGAAAACGCCGCTATAGGGCTTTAAAACGTCACTGTAAGGCTTAAAAACGCCACTATAGGTGAAATTTTTTTTGCATGAAACTCAAGTCTTAAAGACTTGAGATCTATGTGGCATTTTCACACTCGCAACGCGAGTCTTTCAGACTCGAGTTCTAATATGGATCTCGAGTTTCTAAAACTCGAGATGTTACTTTTCTTAAATCTTTCAAACCGTTCCTAACTTACTATTTTGAATCACTATTCACATCTGTTCTGCACAAAACCTCTAATAGGGTCACAACACAACACTTTTTAAGAAAACATAATCCCACATAATTTTCTGTTTGACCAAAAAAAAAAAAAAACAATTCATGCAACATGGTTATTTTCCAAAAATCTTATTAAAAAGCTACTTACCTTGGAACCTGCAAAAGCCTAATTCTCTAAGCTCCAAAAGAGATTAGCTAGAACTTAAACAATACCAAGCAAACCTATTACAATAAACATAAATTTTGAAATTGTATTTAGCTACAAATTAGGAATTGCCAAATAAGAATTTAATTAGGCAAGCCTAGTATTTAGCCTCACAAATAATGTATTCCACATCCAAAGTTTCTCAACAATATAAAATACACGGCATAGACTCCAATTTATACTCATAAATCATTTAAGGTATTATCTTTAACATCAAAACCTCAACATTTAATAAGTAGTTCTCACAAGATTTATATAATATCATCAAGAGACCCCTGACACCAAAATCATAATATTCTCCAAGACAAACAATTAGAATCTTTAACTAGTTCCAAATAATCAATAAAAATTATTTTCACCATCTATTTCACATTAAAAAGCCAAAACCCCAAAAATCTTCACCACTTAGATAGCCACTGATGATGCATGAAAATCAGTAAGCTGGAGTGTTTTAGATTGTGGTAATGGCTTTTAATCCTAAAAAGAAAAGAAAGAACTGTCAAGGGTGACCGATGTAACTTGGCTAAGGACCCTTCGACAATTAAGTCAGTTTTCTCTCTAGATCAGAAGGAAAGGAAAAATAATGAATGGTGGTAGGAAAAATAATGAATGGTGGTACTTACCTTGAGTGAATAGGACTTGTTCCTTTTATAGAGAGTTAGAAGTGGGTCTACTTGTTCGGATCCACCACCATCGTGGGTGATGTGAGTAGTTAATGGAGAAAATGGGTAAATGGAGTACGTGGAGCGAATTACAAGGAACTCCTTCCACATTTTGAGGGTAGTACACTATGGTCAGATCGTAAGGAAGTTTATGAGAAGTCCTTTTGTAAAATTCACCAAGGGTTATTTGGTCGTCCTTATGTTTGTACTATGGACAACCTTCTTGGTCTTGTTATAAAGGGTCTTGTATTGTTCCTAAGTACAATGTTCTTGTTCTCCTCTTCTTAAGGTTTCCTGGACGTGGTCAAATTATGGATGCGGTGACTGTGGACAATCATAATGGACGAATATCCTTAACTTAGTCACCATCAGCCACCATTGTAAAAGTTTTAAACCCACCCATCAAATAATTCCACCAACACAAAACCCATACATATAAACCCATGAATATCACTTTTAAAGCTCATAAATCACATGGGTATCATTATCAAAGCTTAGATAGAGAAAACCTCTAGCAAAAGCATATAAACCCACCAAAAAGATTAGAAATTTTACCTCAAATAAAAGATATGAAGGTACTTAGAGGTTCTTAAGGATTTTCCAGTGATCTTGCTAGAAAAATGATGGTGGAGATGGTGGTAAAGGAGGTACAATGGTGGGAGAGGATGAGAGAGTGAGGGATATTTATGAGAATGTGTGGTGGGGGATAGAGGGGTAGGTAGGGCATGTGGGAACACCAAAAAAAAATCTAACTTCCATTTTTTTTTTCTTTTTGACTAGGGCGTTACATTCTCCCTTCTTATAAAAATTTATTCCTTGAAATTGTACATATTAAACTTAGGTCCCTTTCCTTTATGCGCCTTATTCATATTAATTGAGAGTCACTGCCTTGCAACAGTTTCATTCTTTTTACTAAAGTTGGTTGAACTCTCAACTATCCAAGTAGGTCTCTAAATGACCTATACAACCTCAACTCCCAACCTTTCTAAATCAATAATGATTTCCCTCTAAGTGGTATGCAAAGCAGCTGAAAAATAACTAGAGACTTTCTACTAAGTGCACCAATAATGACATAGCCTTATAGAGATGATAGTTAATAAAGAAATCATAGTCCTTAAACAATTATAGCCATTGCCATTGTCTCATATTTAGCTTATTCCGGTTAAAGAAATACTCTAAAATTTTATGAACCATATAAATCTCACGTCACTCTCGTACAAATAACATCTCCAAATTTTCAATGCAACACAATTGTAGTCAACTCCAAGTCATGTGGGGTAATCTTTCTTGTAATTCTTATATCCTTCCAAGATCCAATGTATTTCCATCCTTAGAGATCACATAACCTAACAACACTACTTGATTCCACTAGAATTCACATTTCCTCAATTTAGCAAACAATTTATTTTCTCTTAGAATTTGTAAAACAATCCTCAAGTGTTCTTCATGCTCTTCTTGGCTTGTAAAGTAAATCAAAATATCATCAATGAACACAATGACAAAGTGATCCAAGTAATCATGAAATGCCAAATTCATTAAATCCATAGAGGTAGTAGGGGCATTAGTTAATCCAAATAGCATCATTAAAAACTCAAAATAACCATACCTAGTCCAAAATGGCACCTTTGGTATGTATGTCTTAAATTTTCAACTATCGGTAACCAAAACAAGATCAATTTTAGAAAATACTTGTTCTCTTTGCCATTAGTCAAACAAGTCATCACTGCAAGGCAAAAGATATTTACTCTTAATGGTAACTCAATTTAGATCATGGTAGTTGGTACATAACCTTATAGATTCCTCCTTCTTAAAAATGCATACAAGCATGATAAGAAGCCAACCGATCCATGCCTAGGATAACATAAAAATCATGCTTATTTAGCAACACCATTTTAGCCAATAACTCTCTACCCTCGATAAAAAGATACAAGACTTGAGTGCAAGATTATTCCATATAATATCACCAATTGGAGTAGAAGCTAATAACTTAAAATCAAGGAGTTCTAGGCTTTTATCACAACTTTTTGTCAGGCAATAGAAACAAAGAATGCGTAGAACCAAGATCAAAAGAACTCTAGCATGTGCAGAAAGCAAGAACCTACACCTGTCACCACAGTGTCTGTCGCTTGAACATCCTGAGCAGCCAATGCACAACTTCTACCTTGCACCTTCTTCTCATTGTTATTACCCTTAACAATTTGAGGCAAAGAAGAAGAACTTGAGCATTTAGCAATTGGGCATTCTCTAGCAAAGTGCCCAGGTTGCTTACAATTATAGCACAACTTAACTCCACCACAAGCATGACCATTATGAAATCTATCACAATGGGGGCAAAGCTTCTTTTCACTTGATTGAGGTGAGGCACCATTGTCTTGCCCATTAGAATGATCCCCATTACTAGACTTCTTAAAGAACCGCTTTTTGAAAATTTCCCCCTGACCCTCTCCATGTTGAAAACCATAGGGTTCTTGCTTCTTTTCATTCTCCCTAGAACTGAGGTTGCACTTAAAGTCCTCTTCAAGACTCATTCCCGCTTCACGATCTTAGTAAAAGTACCCACTCAGAGGCTATAATTTGGGGGCGAATCTTATCATTAAGACATTTTTGAAACTTGCTTACTTTCTTAGGTTCATTCGGAATTAAATAGTAAGCAAAGCGGGAGAGCTCAACAAACTTTGTAGCATATTCTTCCACAGTCATAGTCCCTTGAACCAAATTAGAAAATCTCTCCCCTTTTGATCCCTAACTACATTAGGGAAATAAGTCTCATTAAAGACTTCCTGAAACTTCTCCCAAGTAATAGAAGTGCCCTCTCCCAACTTCATCCTCAACAAGCGCTCAGTGCTCGTCCACCATTTCACAACAGAATACTAAAAAGCAAAAGTAGCATACACCATCTTTTGAGCATCAGTGCATTCAAGGGCTCTCAATAACTTTTCCATATTTAGCAGCCAATTCTTTGCTACCATTGGGTTAGGTTCACCATTAAAAGTTGGAGGGTTTTTGTAACACCCCAACTTAATTTCATAATTAATTTATGAGTTTATATGCATGTTATTATCTTAATTACTTTTAAGTGCATGTAGCTTTGATATTGTGATATTATAGAACATATATGCTCTTTTAATGTGATGGATATAACTCTATAAAGGTAAGGATATATATATGTGTGTGTGTAAAGTGATATTATTTTTGTAGAAAAGTGAGTGTGAATGCAAGAAAGTTGAAAACGTTGGGAAAAAGGGGGTGTGATTTTTCTTCTCTAGCATCCCATGTATCCCACCCCAATTGTCCACATTTCTTATCTTCTTTTGTGCCCCAAAAGTCTTCTCCTTATCCTATTTTCTTGGCTGCATCAGACCAGAAAGTCCAGCCCTCTTTCTCTACTCCTTTTTCTTTGTTTTTGTTTTTCTTCTCTCTTTGCTCTTACACGATAGCCTTCCCTCTCTCACCAAAACAATTTATCCCTCTCTAAAGAAGAAATTAAAAGGTTAACACTAAAATTTCAGTTTCAAAGTTGTGGGTAAGTAATCAAAACTTCATTTGTTTATTTCTATTTCTTTATCCTCTATCTTGATTTTAGAGGTTGAACTATGATTCTATTTTAGTGATTTGAAAGTTTGATGATATTGTGATCAATTGAATGCTTATTAACATATTTTAATATGTATAGTATGGGTATAAAAATACCCAAATGAAATTAAGGCCTATTGTTATTTGTTGATGATTTTGTAAGAATATGTACTGAAGCTGTCTCTGTGACAGATTTGATGTTTACAACAAGAAAAATATGTATTAAATCATATTCTGTGAATTAGGATTCTAGGAGTAGTTTTTATGAATTCTAAGACACACATGGTTGTTATGGAAGTGGTCTCACAACATTTGGATGAACATAAAAATAATGGTTTAATTTTTAAGTTGCAAGAAATTCTGTCAGGACAGATTTGAGTATTCTGTCTTGCGTGATTTTTAGTAAATCATTGGGTTTATTCTTTGACTCCGAAATTTTTATGGTATATACTGGAAATAGAGGGGAGTATTTATGTAAAATTTCATGACAATTGGATCTGTGTGGACAGCCCATTTGTATTTTACAAATGGAGCATATGCTGCTGAAATGAGCAGTGAACAACATATGCTACACCTGACTTTGTGGATTTAATTCTCAAGTTAGGATGTATGTTTTGAGCTATAATTTAATACGCTCATCCTTTGGTATGTTTGGAGCATATATAAATTTTATGAATTGGTTTCTCTATGGTTTGGGTGCATAATGTGTTTGATGATTTTATCATATGCTTTAGGGAACTTTATATGATGAGAATTAAGATTTTCTTGATTTTGAGAGTTAGGTTGTGATTGAGGTATAAGTTTATATATTAGGAAGATTTTTTCCGTAATAAGTTTTGGTTTTTCATTTAGGTGACGGGAACGAGAACGAGAACACAAACACTTGAGCTCCTCTTGTACAATCTCTTGCGCCTTCTGTTTTCAGGTAAGGGACTTGTGACATGTGCTTTTGATAAGTATAAAGGTTATTTCAAAAAGTATTATGCACTAAAGCTTTTAATTAGAGATATTACATATATGCATGAATTAAGTAAATTATGTGTTTGTGAGTTGTTCAATTTTATATACATAATAATTTTAGCATATTGACGCTATTATTTATATCACGAACATAATATTTAAGAATGAAGTGGATATGCTACTGTGGTGAAACACTTATGTAAAAGAAAAGTTATTAGAAAAATATAGTTTTCGGTTATTCCATTGTTATGATCTGAACTCAGCCAGTAAGGATTATAGTATTGGTATTTCCATGGAGATTCTGATTGGCCATTAAAAGTGGGACTGGCTCTGCTGTACCCGTCCTTGTTGGTAACAATCAACTTGTGGAGGATGTCAACCTACCCCCATGGTTGAAAATATGTATTATGATATGATTCTAGAATTACCTAACATTGTGGGGAATGCTGGATGCCTAGCACTTTGTGCTGGAAGCCTTCCAAAGTAGTGACAGACTTACAATTGGATTAACTAATATGTATTATAAATGAGCTATTAAGTTATTCGGAAATTATAAGAAAAGTATGATGATAAGAAATGTATATTGAATGTGTTATAAGTCTGATGAGAAGTTATGATAAAGTATTTGATAGTCTATTCAAAGATAAGATTATTGAATTATATTTAAGTTCTTTATTATGTCATTTTATTTATTATATGAAAGGAAAATGAAGTATTCTCATCTAAAAGCTCTTAAGTTATTTTAAGAACAATATGAACAGTATGAAGGCTATTTTATCAAATATGACATATCCATAAAATATTTGATTTACATGCATTCTTATTAAAGGCCCATGGAGCTTTAAAACCTTACTGGGCTTCACAGCTCGCCCTATTATATTTCAGTGCACAGGTTCTTCCTTGTAATATTTACACGTATACCTTAAGTTTCAGCCAGGTGGTATTTTTCCAAGTTCGAAGGAAATGAAATTTCAAGGTTGCCATCATTTTTGTATATTATGGCTTTTATGCAAGAAAATAAGCAGGAATTCAAGAAACAATTTTTGATAAGCACCTTCAGTTTAGGTTGGTTCATGTTAGTATTGAGATAAACTTGATATTAACATGCCGGTCATGATCTAAACTTTGAAGTACAGGTTTGTGTCATGACTATTTTGCTTATGGAAATCCCCAAAAGAACAACCCTCCCTCCTACGCTCACCACCTTGAACCACTTTAGCAATCCTAGCATAGATTCTTTCTACCACCTTATCAATCTCACCACCATTGGGAGTGATAGATCTCTCACACTCTTGGCATTGCCTGGGGCCATGTTTTGGAGCTGCAACCTCATCTACATGCCTTACTTTACGTGCTTTCTTTTTAAGACGCATAGTGTACAATGGTACTTATACCTATACCCAAGAAACAAAGTAAGTAAATCACAAGGCAACATGGAAGGTTAGCATAGACGAGCTAGATAAGGATAAAGGAATAGCATGTGGAAGCTTCCACAAATGCACTAAACAAATGATTCATTAAACCCCTAATGCTTTGACTTATATCAAAATCAATTCCTATTTCAAAGTCTACAGAATCATAACCTAAGCTCTGATACCATTGTTGTCATGCCCCAAACCTAAAAGGGTCCAAAGCATGAGAAAAACATCTCAAATGTACTTGTAGATTTTTCCTTTTTGACAATTCAATCCAAATAATTCATATCAAGTACCAACATCAAGAATTATCATAATGATTTCTTTAAAAATACTCCAAAAGTAAGTCAGAGCTCTATGCAATGATTACAATAACCATTGGCTACAAAAGAATAGAAGTCTGAATAAATATAATTACATATCATCAATTTGTCCCATCAATGAGAATAAAAGTTATCACCACTATTAGATACAAAAGAAAGAGTCAAGCCTACTTTAGGATGTATATCTAAATTCACCCGGAGGGGTTTTGCCTTGGTGGTTTTTCCTATTTGTAAACAAATCATCTGTGTCAAATTTATTTTCTACTGCATTTAGTTATTTGGTGATTTGTTTGGGCTACCGTGCTATTGCATGAAATTTGATCTAATTAATTAACTTGGATAATTAATTAATTAATTGCAAAGGGTCAATTCATTTTATCTCAACACACACTATGGGCCAAAATATAAACATCTCTGCCAACATGGACAAAGTCCCTAGCAACAAAAGTAGAGAGAAGAGTTTTCACATCATCCACAATACTAGAGAGAGACCACGGTACAACAGCCGAATCACCTTCGATAATGGCAAAGCTAGAACCATGGAGCAACTTCAATTGCTAGGAGAGTTGCCCTCGCTATTATGAATATTTTCAGTTAAGCTTTGGAAAGCATATATCTTAAATATGTATTGTAAGGAAAAATTTTGGTTCTTCCTAAATCAATGGCGGAACTTAGGTTGGAACAACAAGGGAGTTTGTAACAAAATTCCCTCAGGTTCTAACCATTTCGGTCTACCAAGTGTCCTGCGAGATCACTGCCTCAACTTCTTTTCAATTTCTCTCACATGTCTTTTTGCCGAACAGCAAATCATATTTGCTAGATCGAAATTCCTTTTTGTTGAATTGCAATTTTAGTTCTTGAAATCCCAACCCAATTACAAATTGATCCACAATATACAAAATAATCAAATGTTTTATTACAAGAAAACTTCGACATAGAATATGTCAACACAAAAGAAAACTAACACCAATCAAGATCCTGAGAGTGAATTTAATGAAGCGAGTCTAGATTTTAAAGCAACCATAGAAGAGCCATAACTTTTGATGATCCAATAAAGAAAATGCATGGTTCTTATAGGGAATCAAGATTCATGCATTATGGATCAATATTGTTACTACAAGATCTCAACTGAAAACAAAAGTTGCCTTTTTCTTAATATGTTCAACTAAGCTTTATATACGTTGACATTGCATCCATTACCAATTCTGTGTTCTTAAAAATAAAGTTGGATATTTGTTAAAATTTTTAGTTTTGTTGATCGATATTACCGATCCATTCTATTGAGGAATTTAAACTATATGTGCATTCTTGATTGAATATTTTATGATTAAGTCCACAATTTTCTAGATTTTATGCAATTTGAGGAATACAAATTTGAAATAGCTAACGCTCAAGAGAAATAAGGTCCACAACTTTCCATGATGAAAAGGGAAAAAAGATATAAATTGTATCCTCCAATCTAAAACTTAATAGTTTGCCTATGATACTATTTGCGTTCATTCTATTGTCAAGTAAACCGTAGTTCTCAATTAGTACTGGACTGTCAGCATTACTGATTTCATTGTTAAGGCCATAAAGATTTCATCAAATATTTTAAGCAATAATGAAAAAATGTTCACTGACAAGCTAAAAGGAAATACAGTTCACAAACTTCAATACCTCCTAAATTCAATGTTTCCCTTAAAGAAGAGATGTATTATATCTAGGACAGAGAGTCCTATTGTATTGATACCATTTCAGTTGAAGAATCTTGCGGTGATCTTCTTGGTGGAGAAAACAGGAAAGGTTTGGGGGGGATTTGCAAGGAGTTGAGACTCCCTTCCAACATTTCCACCACTCTACTCATTGATGGTCGGTTTGAGGGGTCAGTTTGTATGCACCACAAACTCACTATTATCATCTTCCTTACACTGTTTTCATCTCCTTCCTTTGAAAGGCGGAGCAGTCCTAATTCTTCATTTAGTTCAAGATGCTTGTAAATCCAATGTGGAAAATATATTTGACTTGAAAAATCAACAGTAACATCAACATTCTTTCGGCCTCCCACCATTTCTAAGACCATCATTCCATAGCTATAGACATCTGACTTGTGAGAGATCCCTCCAAAAGTTCTACTAAGCACTTCCGGAGCTATATATCCTCTAGTCCCCCTTGCACCCACCATTGGTATAATACTCTTTTCTCTAGGACATATTTTTGCGAGGCCAAAATCAGAAATTTTTGGGCAGAAGTTCTCATCTAATAGAATGTTATGAGGCTTTATGTCAAAATGCAAAATTTGTGTGTTGCAACCTCTATGCAAGTACTCTAAGCCTCGTGCAATGCCAATTGCAATGTTGTATAATGTTTCCCACCCCAGTTGATGATCAGAATTTGAAGGATTTCCTTTATATATGAACTTCTCAAGAGATCCATTAGGCATAAGCTCATAGATAAGAGCTCTTTTAGATCCCTCAAAGCAAAATCCCTTAAGAGTGATGATGTTAACATGGGAAGTCCTACTAATACTTGCAACCTCGTTAATGAATTCCTCTCCATTACCTTTCGATTCTTTCAAAACCTTCACTGCCACAAACAACCATCTTGTAATTGCCCTTTATAGACACAACCATAGCCCCCTTGGCCTAATTTATTATTAAAGCACTTGGTCATTGATTTTATATCTGAATATTTGTATCTTCTAATAACAAGAGGTTCATGATTCCTTAGAAAGGCCTCGACACTCTTATGAGTTAGAGTTTTCTTCTTCCAAAAATTAATAGTTTTAATTGATGAGAACTTTTTCCAAAAGCAGCAGACTATAACCATCAGAGCTCCAATTCCAGTAGATAAAGTGACTGTAACTGGAATTAAAAAAAAAAAAAAATAGAGATTATGAAGTTATATGGTGACATGATAGAAACTCAAAACTACTTATTGATAATGTCTCGAGCCTCGATAAAATTGCATTTTACAATGTCTTAAGCCCCTCAATAAAAATGCATTTTCTTTGTGGTGACAAATGACTAACAATGAAGAAGCAAATGCTAAGGATGATTTGGCATCTAGTTCCTTAAGCAGAATAAAGGAGTTAGGTTTTGATTGACAGGAGATAGGGAGCCTTGGTGGAAAATCACGAACGATTGGAAAATTTTAGCTATTGTACTAATGGATTCCATCCATATAACTGGTACAAGTACATCGTATTGAACCATAAAAAACTGATAGTGGAACCTTATATCATTGCATGAATATACAATAATTGCTATCAGACACACTATGTGAAGGGGTAAAAAAGGGGTCACATTTTATGTGTTGAAGACAGTTAGATCACTTCCATACAGAATCATTTGCGTTCTATATAGGATATGCTATCCAAGCAAACATGTGTAAATTAGTATCAACAAAACAATTTGATTAAAGAAGTATGTTACCTATCACCATCGCTTTCAATTTCTGACGCCTTGTATCTAAAGCACCAAAGAACATCACTGTTAGTTGAATAATAATAATAAAATTTAATGTAACAAATTAACAGAGCCAATTTTTTTTAATTGTTATTTTTTATTATTATAATCCCGATAGTATTTAAAAAAGAACAAGGAAGATCCGTCTACAATTATTTGATATAAATTTTATAACAAGAAAGTTCATTCTTTTTTACTTTTTCTATTAATCTAAAAGGATTTAATTTGAATATATTGGGGGATCCAATGTCGAATGTTATAAAAAATTCAAGTTTTTCTTCCTTATTATCAATTGGTTTTGAAATAAAATGACATAACTCATGTTTTGGCAAATGGACGGGCCACAATTTGACTCACTACAACCGCCCTAAAAACAGACTCACAGGCCGTGATGTTAAATACTATAAAATACTTATGTCTTCATCATCATTAATCACAATCCAGCACATGCCCAACCCAAACCAAACCAGCCTATATGGGCAGGCAATGCTTGTGTATGTGGTGCCCCTTAGGATGCATCATGTATACTGCGGGCAAGCAGGAACGAAACTAGGATTTCTAGTTAGGGGGACCGAGTATAAGCAAAAAAAAAAAAAAAAAATCATAAAGCTCCAAATAAGCTTCAATTTAGTATTAACAAATTATAAACAAAAATACAAAACAAAATCATTATTTCTTAATGCATTACAATGTAATTATTTACCAACAAAGACAACGACACAAATCAAATAAGAATTACGTTTATTATTTCACAAAAAGGACTAATTATTGTCACTATGTAAACACAAATGCAATAATGTAGCTGATATGCATGATGCATTAATTATAAATTTCGTACTTCCCAATTTATAGATTTATTAGTTTTCAATCAATTAGTTATAGCATTATGAGTTAGCAATGTGGGCAAGTGTGACAATTTTATTTTGTTATATTTGTGTTACATTTTTATTTTATTAGTTCTTTGACTCTATCTCAAAAATAGTTAGAATAGTGTATTAATTAGAAATAGTTAGAATACTCTATATAAATTATTCAAGCACATGGTCTACACTCACACTATCACTCCCCCGTTGCCCCCACACACACTATTGCCCCACTACCAACACTATAAATTTATGGATAATGTTACACGCACAAACTATTTTACAATATTTTTACAAATTGTTATTGTGGTCAACTTTTACTAGTTCTCATCTGGGTCCATCAATAGTATCAATTTTTTATTTACCAATAATCAATTACCAATCAGCAGTTTGTAAAAATATTTGTAAAAAAATTTGTATATCTAACATTTTCCTTAATTTATAACACACTACCCTTCTATTACACAACTGAGTAATGCTGAGATCACCGAATTGGGCACAACTTTGTACCACAACTGGTTGCATGGCAAGTTGTTATTGACAAATATGTGTTCCTTCATGGTCCACTGATATACTTTTACCAATCACAACTCGTCATGTGACGAGTTGTAGCTCAAAATTATGCCCAGTTTGGTGGTATTAGCATACTCTTACACAACTTTAACTACTTTAACTCTCTGTCTCCAAAACACAAAGTCATAGAAATAGTCTGCCACACTTTACCTTACTACTGGCTACTGCCACGTACATCTTGCTTCTCACATCTCAGCTTAGCAAAACACACATATACGTTAGTCACCGGCAACAATACAGAGACTCACCAATTCACAAACAGAAAATTAGAAATAGGCTTTGAAGTGAGAGAAATACTTGTGAGATGGGAGTTGAGAATCACAGATCTGGCGAGGCGAGGACTGAGGAGTAGCTAGTGGCGGCGCGATCTTGGTTTGTGGTTCGTCGGCGTTGCAGCTCCCCGGCTCTCTCTCTCTCTCTCTCTCTCTCCATTTTCTCGTTCGACTCTTGGACTCTATTTTTCTATTCTATACAACTATATTATTGGTCTTTTTTCTCTTTTCTATTTTTTTAATTAATTTTTGCCAATTTTATTAAATTTTGTGGGCTGATGATTTGTGATGCTAGTTGTGTTAGATTTTGGTTAAGGGCCATGATTGGAGGGAGGGGAGGGGGCCAGGATTTTGGAGGGAGGGGGGGCCACGTTAGGATGCATCATGGCATGAAGCAGAAATACTTGCAGCACTTGTCTTAGGATTTACCATAACATAAGAATGTAAATAAATTTATATGTAAAGAACTCTACATGCATTTTCAATATATGTGTGTGTAGGCCCAAATTTTTTGGTGTTATTCGATGTCTATACCTTTCTCTGCAATGACACACTGGAATTTTCCATTCTTGTCAAGTACACATAGACCTGCTCCACCATAACATCTGCTACAAGCATCAGATACATGCACTTCAAGGTCGAACTCAGCACTTAAGAGTGAAAACAGTGTATCATTATCTGAACGCTCTTTTTTTGGGAGCTCAATAATTGAACATTCAGAAGGAAAACTCAGAGATTTATCGTTTAAATGGCTATAGTAGAGATTATAGTCTCCGCAGCTTGTATATGTAAAATTTCTAGGGGAAGTAATACCAAGAGTGCGGCTGCATTTAAACAGGGTCAGACTGGGTGTGGTGAGTTTGAAAGAGATAAATGGAGAGTTGGGAGTGGTAAAATTGGTCAAGGATTCGCATTTTTGGTTTCTCAAGTCATTAGAAAGTAAAAGGTCCTTGATACGTGTAGATTGTTTGGTGCTAGTGTAACTGTAAGAGATGTTTATAACTTCATATAGTCCTCTACTCAACCCTAGTTGGATCGTTGAAGGTATTTTGTCACATTTTATAGGCAATAAAAAGGAAAATGGTTGAGAGATGTTGGTGAATGGAAAGCCAATGGTACCGAATTTTCCACATTGAAAGGATGAACAAGTTTGGAGTGTTTTGTTTACTCCTTCAGCTGAGTGAAGCAGAAAGAAGAGTGAGAGAAGAAAGAAAACAAACAGAGAGACACAAGCCATCCAAAAAAAAAAAAAAACTAAAACAAAGTGTTTGTATAATAATTTCTTGTTTTCTTGCTTCACTACTTTTAATATATAGTTGGGGTTTGGATCAATGTTGCGCATTTAAGTTTTCTTATTTGCGCGTTCTCTTTTTTTTTTTTTTCCCTAGCTGTAGATTTTGACTTTTCTCCCATGAACAGTGCATCTGTGTACTGTTTATAGGACCCACAAATTCTACTTTTCAGCTATGTTTTCATTAAAAATAGATCCCACGGCATTATTCACACATTTAAAAATTATTTTGTTACAGTGTTTTCAGTTTTAAGTTTCAGTAAAATAAGTTCTATCCAAATAGACTTATAATATGTGGGTTCTCTCATCTCTGCTTAACACGGTAGTGGACGTGAAAATTGGATAAAGAAGAATTGTGAAAAACGGGAGTATTCATCGGAAACATGGTCTAAAGCCACCGAAAGTTTCAGACTTCCCTTTTGTTTTTTAGTGTTATTAATTGTCGAGTGGTTGAAACATGGTATATGATATGATATAAAATCCCTTCATATATAGTTCATACCATTTACCATGGCCAAAGACATCATTGATTCTGGGGGAAGTTTCCTCACGCATAATATGATGTGGAAACTCGAAAGATTCATTGTATTTACCATTTTTTTTTTTCAGTTTTATTAATTGTCAATGTCTATCGATTTGTTGAAACATAGCCAGATGACTCTAAAAGAAAAGTATGATATTATTTTAGTCGTATTAAAATTCAATTATTGAAAGATGTGGGTGCAAAATAACGTAAGCAACATTTCACAATTACTTTCAAAGGTGTTAATTGGTAATTATATTTTGCGACCTTCTCTCTTATTATTTACTGAATTTTTTATTACTAACATAGTATCATTTGATACCAAATAACTTCTCACTTTTGAGAGAAGTTTCCTACTCATCAGTCATCATCCCCATGCAGTGGGAACTCAAAAGATTCACTTAATTAGTTTACATTTTTTTTCCCCCTTTTTGGTGTTTTTCAAAATCTCAGGGCAGTCAAATAGAGAATGTTGTGGAAATCTGTGTGGCTTGTTTGAACCGTGAAGAAGAATGGAGTCGTGTCGTGTAGATTTGATATAAACGAATTAATTTCCCATGAAAAAGGTAGCTTGAACCAAAATGGAGCTAACAACCAGAAACTAAATTTGACCAGCCTCCTCCATGGACACGCATATGCCTGCAGTTGTATGATCCCAATTTAATTATTGACAGATAAATCTAATCTAAAGGACCATATACCACTGAGAAAATTACATAATATGGTTATTTAGCAAAAAATAAATTACATAAAATGGTTAGCTTAGGGACCCTGCAAGGCTGCAAATGCAATGTCCTTAAACAATGGCGGTTCATGTTTTTAATAGAAGAAATATGGGGTAATTAATGGGAAGCCCATTAATAGAAGAAATATATATATATACACACACACATCCCTTTTTTTTTTTTCTTTTTTTTTTTTTTTTGGAGAACCTACCAATTTCTATGTTCGTACATTATGCTCATAATTATTATTATTTTGGAATTTGTTTGTACTACTTTTAATCAAGTGAAATCTTATTTTCAAAATTTTTTATTTTTTTGCTAACTTTTCAAGGTAAATAAATATGAAGGTGACTTTTCCTGCAATCTCCATTTTAATTTTTATTTGTCAGAGCATGATAAATTGGAATGTAATTCTATGAAATGCGTGATGACTATACGTATACAAAGATACATGCACATACTATACAAAAAGTTTGTCGATAACATAATTTAACATATTCTATCTTATTATATATAATAAAAATATTAATATCAAATTAATTAAGTTTTATATAATTCAAAATATTTTTCCTCACCTAGTTAATTTGTAAGCTGTGAATTATCTTTTAAATCATATTGATCACAATTAACATTTTTTAACGTTTAAACATCTTAGAACAACATTTTTTGTTAAATGATTTAGGTATTATATGGTTAAAGTATACTAATATTTTTAAAATTTATGAAACATATAAAAAATTAATTTATTTTAAATAATTTCAATAATAAATCTCACTTTATGTATCTCTAAATTTATTCAAGTTAATAAAATATATATATATATATATATATTATTCTTTGATGACAAATACAATAAATATCTCTAACTCTAATCCATAAAATTCACTGTTGTTTACGCTTTTTTTATTTTTTTATTTTTTTATATCTGTAATTCTTCTAATGCAAAAAAAAAGAAAAAAAAGAAAAAAAAAAAAGAGGGTTTTGTTCTTAGAAAATAAAGAAGACTTTTAAAAAAAATATTTAATAATCTATTTATAGGAACATAAGAATGATCAAAGAAAAAAAATGTTGCATAATGTGCTGATCTACTTATCATTAACGTCAAATTATCTACTTTTGGGAAAATATACCTTGAACGTACGATTTGATTAATGGCTATGTATGGTATACAACAAATGAGAAGAAAATGATTTAATGCATTTTTCAGATCCTGGCCAGAGCACTTTTGTGTTGTGTGGACTAATATTGAATGTGAATCAATGATAAGTGTGGCTGCACATTCTGGACATTAGATTCTTTTCACATGTTTTTTTTTTTTTATTTTTTTTTTTTTTTTTTATTTATTTTTTTTATTTATTTTTTTTTTTTTTTTTTTTTTTTTTTTTATCTAGGTATTAAGTCCACTATCGAGGCTCGTTAGTCTTAACTAAAGACTTCTTTTTGTGTTCTTCTTGGCTGCCACGGTCTTTTCCTCGAGTGTGGCTCACATCGTCAAAAGACATGTGAATAGTCAAATCTCACTATTAATCTAGGGCTTCACGAGGTCATGAGTTAGTGGTTTTGTCAAGCAAAACAGTGGGCACTATTAACAAAAACAAGATGTGTCGTGACAACGAATGTTTTTAGGGCAATTGGCAATTGTTAATAAATCATAATGAATTTTTAGGGCAATTGGTAATTGTTAATAAATCATAATAAATTTTACTAATGTGTGCCCTTAATCTTAACTATAGACTTCTTTTTGTGTTCTTCTTGGCTGCCGTGGTCTTTTCCTCGAGTGTGGCTCGCATCGTCAAAAGACATGTGAATAGTCAAATCTCACTATTAATCTAGGGCTTCACAAGGTCATGAGGTAGTGGTTTTGTCAAGCAAAACAGTGGGCACTATTAACAAAAACAAGGTGTGTCATGATAACGAATGTTTTTGGGATAATTATTAATAAATCATAATGGATTTTACTAGTGTGTGTCCTAAGGACACATATTAATAAACTAATTTTAGAAAAAATTTATTGGGAATTGAAAAAATTTTGACAACTTTTTCAATTCCCAATAAAAATTTTTCAAAAATAAATTATCCAATCATAATAGGAAAGTTTTGACAATATTTTATTGTTTTATCATTCTCCTAATAAAATATTTCTAAAAATAGCTCCTAAACCAATGCCTTAAGAGTATTGGTTAACATTTTCCAAACAAGAATATAGCTATACAAGTTATTAGTGCACTACTCAAGAATATAGCTATACAAGTTATGAGGAGATGAGTTTCTAGCTGCTGCCTTTTAGGCGAAGTGTTGCCAAGAAGAAGAAGAAGAAGAAAATGGGAGGTGGAGATGATCGGAAAAATATACTACTGGGAAAGTAACAGTGATGTTGGTAAGTTGGCTCTATGTTTTCTTTTTCTCTCTCTCGCAAATTTTTTATTTTATTTTTTATATTGAAATTCTTTATGGCTGAGATCTATTTTCTGGCCAAAATATAGTTAAAAAAAAAAAGGGAACTGTACGAGCCGTTAAAATTGGCCACGTTTCTCAGAATCGTATGGTCTAATTGTGGTTCAAGCAATTCCATGCTTTTTTCACATAGAGAGATTCTTAGGATTAAAAGAACTAGAATGTCGAGTAGTTCATGGTTAACTGGATCTGGTCCGGGTCTGAGAACCATAATTTTAATAGTATAACTTTCTTTTTTCTCACTTATTTTCATAACAAAGAAAAAAAATATATTATGAAGTAGTTAACTTGGATATTGGATAAGGAAGACCTGTGAAAACAGGTTAAAATTATTATGAAACATGTATATTAGTATGTACATTGGAAAATCCCTTCGTTCCACAGCCAGAGACCACGAAGGGGAATTTGCCGCTTATCTTCTCCATTGACGCGCAGTGGAAAAACTCAAACTCACTTGACTCCTTGACTCTTGAGACAAAACCTCAGAACACTCAAAACTTTGTTATGGAAATCTTTGCCGCTGCTTTAAATCTTGACCAAATCGTTTTCATTTGGCACAATTACTTGCCCCTGCCGCCCCTGAAGCAAAATGGAGCTAACTAACCTGAACCCAATTTTAACCAGCCCAAATACCATGTCATCCTTGTCCACGAACACGCCTATCCTCATATCATACTGCAGAAAAAATTATCAAATTTTAGTTTAAAATGTTTACTTATTAATAATTTTGTAGGAAAACTTTTAATTTTTTAACTCAAATGAGTATAAAAAGTTGTATTGTACAATAATGTTAGATATATACTAAAAAAAAAAAAACTTTAGGATCCTATCAATTTATGCTCAATAGTTAATCTTTCATAATATGAAATTAATATTTTAGTCATTAAAAAATTTCATATTTACCATCTCCGTAATGAAATCTTGAAAATTTTCACTTTCAATATAAATTACTAAAGTTTTTTCCAAAGTGAATTTAAAAAAATTTCAATGGAAACGAAATCTTTAAAGACATGAATGACAAAAAAAACTTTAGTAGATACAAGAGCAAAACTTTATAGTAAAAATTGAAATTGAGACAAAAAATATCTTGTCTATATAACTACTAGACCAATTAGCAATTTTTTGTGTGGTAAATTTCATTTTAAGCATGTAACAAATTAAACTCTCAATCTATATTAAATTTCAAACATAAGCATGTCTACCAAATGTTGATTTTGGTAAGTTTTGGAAAGGTTTTAATTTTTTGGATTGTTTGGCTTCAGCAAAAATACAAGACTAATATCCCATTACAACACTCTCTCATGTTAAAATTATGTGGTTAAATAATTAAATTTATGATATCCCAATAGCATAAACTTTTAGGTGAATTGGTAATTTAATAAGCTTTTAAGAAATTTGATAATTTAATATGATATTAGAGCAAGAAGTTCTAAATTCAATCTTTATCTTCTCCATTCTACCTCTCATTTTTAAAATCTTATTTGTTGGGCTCTCCTATTAAAAGGTAGTTAGAGCCCACATATAAGGGAGAATGTTAAAATTACATAGTTAAATGGTTAAATTTACCATATCTTAATAGTTTAGGTTTTAAAAGAATCCTCAACTTAAACTTTTTCTCTCTAGACTTCGGTGAGGTCTGGGGGTGAAACCTTTTTGCCTTTAGGCAACTTCTTTCTCCGTTTGTCGGTAGAACTTAGAGCTTCCCCAGATGGAGGCAATCACAAACAAGTGGGCGAAACTCAAACTGTCGGAAAGAGAGGGATGTGAAGTAGATATAGACCCCCTAGGGGTAAACCAAGGCTTGGTGTTGCCTGGGAAGTTCTGCACCAAAAGAAGAGTCAATCTAGAAGCTATAGGGAGGGCATTAAGATCAGTATGGAGAACTAAGAGTGATTTTGAGGTTAGTGATATGGGTGAAAATAGAGTGCTGTTTTTGTTTCAGGAAAAGGAAGACCTGGACAGAGTGTTGCTGCAAGGACCGTGGTCTTTCGACAAGTACATCATTTTGCTGCATAAGCTTGAGGTGGGTGAGTCAATATCTGCACTAACCTTCCAAGAAGCTGCATTTTGGGTTCAGATATATGGCTTACCCACTCTGAGTCAGACAAGGGAAGTGGGTATAAGGATTGGTGGAAGCCTAGGGAAGGTAGTCAAGGTGGATGTAGGGGATAAAGGATTTAGTATGGGTTGTTACCTAAGAGTTAGAGTTATACTTGATATCTCGCAGCCATTAAGCAGGGGCAGGATAGTGCACGCTGGGGGATCGGATTCACGGTGGGTCGAGTTTAAATACGAACGCCTACCGGTGTTCTGCTATTTGTGTGGTAGTTTGGACCATGATGAGAAGGAGTGTCTTGTGTGGCTGAGCAGTGCAGATCCGATCACTGCAGAGAACAAGCAGTTCGGTCCGTGGCTGCGCGCCACCCCAGATCGACTGCAGAAACCGTATGTGGTGCTCGGACAGCGCGCTGGGGAGAGTACAAGACCGGGCCAGTGGGGTGTGAGGCTGCCGAAACGTGATCTGCAACTGAGACAGCAAGATGTAGCTGCCGATGTGCGCCACAAACCAAACAAAGAAACAGATACCAACGATGGTAGGGCTGACGTGGAAAGCTGGACACGGGAAAGCAAGAGATTCAAGGAAAAGGTGCCTAGGGAAACAGAAAAGCCGAACTTCGAGGAGCAGCTAAGAGTGCTTGATGCAGAAATCTCAGGCAAAAATGACAAAGGATGTAACAGGGAGAAGGTTCCCATGACAAGGAAACTGGTTTCCGAGGTAGAGAAGTCAGCGAAACAGATGGATGGAAAAGAAGGAAAAGCTGACTTAGATTGGCAAGTTGAGAAGTTTAACATGGAAAGGGATATGGGGTCTAAGGTAATGATGTCAGAAAGCAAAAAGGAAGTTAAAATAGGGGAAGACATTACGCAGGGGGTTGGGAGTGGGCTTTTGGTGAATGGGCCGAATAGAGGGGTGGGCCAAATAGAAGATTATGATATAAAAGATAATGGACCGAATGGTGGGCTGGACCGGTTGGAAGGTATAGGGATAGTTGATAATAACTGTGGGCCAAATGGACTGCTAGACCGAACTGGAGGTCCTGGGCTTGCTGAGGTAGGGCCACAAATTTTCCAAGCTGGGCCTAAAGATTCAAGTGATGCGGAGCAAGGAATGAATAAAAGAACTAAGAGCCCAAACCGAAGAAAAACTCATGCACGTGCAAGCAAGACCGAGAAAGAAAATATGAGAGGGGATACGTCCAAGGCGACGAAGAAGAAATCTAGGATGGAGATAACATGTATGGAGGTGGAGGAGGAAAATGCAGGTGCAAAACGGAAAATCCGTGATCCATTGGAAGAAATCACAGAGATTGTTGAGGTTAGGAAAAGACCAAAGCTAGAGACAGAAGTTGCTATTTTTGGTAAGTTGCTAGCCACACAAATGGGATCGGCAGTGGCTGCGGTGCAGCCCCGCCGGGAGCAATGAGTGCCATAGCTTGGAACTGTCGAGGGCTTGGGAACCTTCGAACAGTTGGAGAGCTCCAAAAAACGGTTATGGAGGAAGATCCCAGCTTGGTTTTTCTCATGGAAACCAAGTTTAATGTTGAGGAAATGGTTGAAATTAAGCGTAAGTTGGAAAGAAGTCAGGGCATGATTATTTCTAGTGTTCGTAGGAGCGGAGGCTTAGCGCTCCTATGGAAGGAATCGCAGACAGTTGATGTGCAAACTTTCTCTCCTAGGCACATTGATGCAATTGTTTCAGAAGATGGAGGAGATAGGAAATGGCGTTTTACTGGTTTTTATGGCAATCCTGAAACCAATAAAAGAGAGGATTCTTGGGCACTACTTGTGAACTTGAGTACAAGGAGTGCACTTCCCTGGGTCTGTATGGGAGATTTTAATGAGATTTGCCATAGGGGAGAAAAGGCTGGGGGTGGAGAGAGACCGGAATGGCAGATGAGGGCGTTCTACTCTGCCATTAATAAAAGTAAGCTCCGTGACTTGGGCTTTTTGGGGCACATGGAGTAGGAGACTGGGGGCACGAGGGTGGGTACGGGAGAGGTTGGACCGGGCCTTAGTCTCTACAAACTGGACTTCTTTGTTCCCTCATGTAAGAATTTACAATGTGGCCACTCACTCATCAGATCACAATATGCTAATCCTGAAAGCTATTCCCCCAAGGAGTAGAAATAAAAGAAGGAAACGTTTGTTTAGGTCTGAGGCGATGTGGATTAAGGAGGATGAATGTGATGAGGTAGTGAAGAACGCTTGGGAAAGAGGTCGGATCCTTGAAAGCCAAAATCAGTTTGGGAGGTGCTTGCTTGAATGCCGTTCCTCTCTACAAAGTTGGAACAGTACAAAATTTGGTCACGTTGGCCGAAATATAGCTTCACTCTCAAAGAAGCTCCAATGGCTTGAGTGGTTACCAGGGGGTGAGCTCAACATGGCAGAGATTTATGCGACAAAAGTGGAGTTAAATAAGTTGCTCTCAGCAGAGGAAGTGATGTGGAAGCAGCGGTCAAGGAATTGTTGGCTACAATCTGGGGATAGAAATACTTCTTTTTTCATGAGAAAGCCTCAAAAAGGCATCAACGGAACACCATCTCTAGGTTAAAAGACGCTAATGGCATCTGGCAGGATGAGGAGGAGACGATGGGCAATATTCTAGTTGAATATTTCCAAGAGCTATTCACGTCCACTGGCCCAACAGTCAGTGATGAGATGCTGGAAGCTATTCAACCTAAAGTTACTGACAGAATGAATGAGGTCTTAATGCAGGATTTTTGGGCAGCAGAGGTTGAGAAAGCCCTTAAGTAGATGCACCCGTTGAAGGCGCCAGGTCCTGATGGTATGCCTCCTTTATTTTTTCAGCATTATTGGTCCAATGTTAATTCTGTAGTCACTTAAACTGTTGTTGATTTTCTTGATCATGGTGTTGCTCCCCCTAAATTTCATGAAACTCACATTGTGCTCATCCCTAAGACAAAAAATCCTTCAAGAGTCACCGACTATAGACCGATCAGTTTGTGTAACGTGACTTATAAGCTTGCCTCCAAGGTGGTAGCCAACCGAATGAAGGTGATATAAAAGGACATTGTATGCGAGAACCAAAGCGCATTTGTTTCGGAAAGGCTCATCACGGATAATGTCCTTGTGGCCCATGAACTAATGGATCATATCAATAAGAAGAGGAAGGGTAAGGAGGGGGAAATGGCATTGAAACTGGACATGAGCAAGGCTTATGACCGGGTGGGATGGAGGTGTCTGCGGAGAATCATGGAGAGGTTGGGGTTCAATGAGCGGTGGATTCATATTGTAATGGAATGCGTGTCTTCGGTAACATATGCTATTAGACTTAATGGCCATCCTTTTGGGACGATCATCCCATCCCGTGGCCTTCGACAGGGAGACCCCCTTTCCCCATACCTCTTCCTCCTCTGTGCGGAGGGTTTGTCGGCTCTGTTGCATAAGGTAGCGTTGAGAAATGCATTGAAAGGTGTGGCTGCCTCGGCTAGGGGTCCGCATGTTTCTCACCTATTCTTCGCGGATGACAGTCTGATATTTTGCAAGGCCTCGGAGAAGGAAGGGGCAGAAGTGCAGAGAATTTTGCAAGTCTATGAGGCATCTTCGGGGCAGCAACTAAATAGGAATAAGACGGCTCTTTTTTTCAGCCAAAACACTCCCACTCATGTTCAGGAGGCTATTAAGGCTAGGTTTGGGGCCCTGGTGATCAAACCTCATGAATCCTACCTAGGTCTCCCTTCTTTGATTGGAAAGTCTAAGAAAAACACCTTTGCTCAAATGAAACATAAGCTTGCTTCAAGGCTTGCGGGTTGGAAGGAGAAGCTTCTGTCTAATGCGGGTAAGGAAGTTCTGATTAAGGCAGTGGCACAGGCTGTTCCTTCGTACACTATGAGCTGCTTCAAGCTACCCAACGGACTCTGTGATGAGATGACCGGAATAGTGAGACAGTTTTGGTGGGGACAGGTCAAGAATGAGAAAAAAGTGGCTTGGATGAGCTGGGATCGAATGTGCCTTTCGAAGGAAAGTGGGGGATTGGGTTTCAGAGACCTAAAGGCCTTCAATTTGGCTTTACTAGCTAAACAGGGCTGGCGACTTCAAACGAATTCCTCATCCCTATTTGCGAGGGTCTATAGGGCCAAATACTTCCCCAACGGGAATTTTGTGAATGCTGAGGTTGGGAAGAAAGCGTCCTTTGCCTGGAGGAGCATAATGGCTGCCCAGCATCTAGTTAAACGGGGCTTGAGATGGCAAGTTAGTGACGGTCGAAGTATCAGGGTGTGGCAGGACCAGTGGCTTAATACCCGTAGTACCTATAGGGTAGTCACTCCAGAGAGACCTGGGAACCAAATTGCCATGGTTAAGGAGCTGCTGAGGGAGGACGACTTGGAATGGGATACAGAACTGGTGAGGAACCTCTTTTTTCCACAAGATGCGGAGGCAATCCTTAGTATTCCGATTAGTGTGGCGACTACAAGGGACAGAATGGTATGGGCTGAAGAGAAGAAAGGAAAGTTTTCTGTTAGGAGCGCATATAGACTGGCTCGTGAGTGCATGGCAAAGGGGGGCAGCTCTGGTTGCTCGAACCAATCTATGGTGCATGGAGTTTGGAAGGGGGTGTGGAGCATGAATGTGCCAAACAAGATTAAACATTTTGTGTGGAAAGCATGCAACGGTATCTTGCCAACTAAAGATGCTCTCTACCGTAGGAAGATCATGGACTCCAAAATATGTGAGGCTTGTGGTAAGCAGGAGGAAACTGCCATGCATGTGCTCTGTTTTTGCAAACGTGGAACAGAGGTTTGGAAGGAAAGCAAGCTTGCCCTGCCTTGCGTTATCCAAAAGTCTTGGAGCTTTGTGGACACCTTTAACAGATTGAGGACTAGCTGGGACGTTCAACCGGGGTTACTGGAGAGATGGGTATCGATCTGTTGGGGCATATGGAAGAGTAGAAATGAGGTACGGCACGGGAGAAAAACTAGACCAGGTCGGGTTATACTGAGGAGCTCGTTGAAAGCCCTTGATGACTTTCTTGTAGTTATGGAGAAGACGTGCAGTCCGAAAGGCGATCACCAGGCCAGTATTGATTGGAAGCCTCCACCACCGGGTTCTTTCAAGGTTAACGTTGATGGCGCTTTGTTCTCAAGATTGAAATAGGTCGGCGTGGGTGTCATGGTACGCGACAAGAAGGGTTCGGTGATAGCGGCCATGTCCAGGAAATTGGACTTACCTCTCGGAGCGTTAGAAACGGAGGCGAAGGCTTTGGAGATCGGTGTATGTTTCGCTGAGGACGTGGGCCTTAGGGATGTGGTGTTCGAGGGGGATTCGCAGCTGGTTATCAACGCCATCCACAGCATCGCTGAAGCTGAGGCTTCGGTTTAGAACATCGCTCTGGGAGTGCTGAGGAAAGCTCAAGGTTTTCGAACTTTTGATTTTTTACATGTTAAAAGGTAGGGGAATGCCCTTGCCCACTTGTTAGCTCAACATGCACAGAATGTTGAGAATATGGAGGTTTGGCTGGAGGACTGTCCCAGTCAAATAGCACATGCTTGTGCACATGATGTACTAGTCTTACAAAGGTCTAAATGAAAGTTTAGTATTTCCAATCAAAAAAAAAAAAAAAAAATAGTTTAGGTTTTTTAGAAAATTGATAATTTATTACCCCATCCTCCAAAAAAAAAAAAATCCTATATATACTTGTGGTGGCCAGTCAATCAGCAAGCCCATTAAGGTCAAGATCGTTGGGCCTATGGCTCATCCGAGGATGTATATTCGTCCGAGGAGGCCAAGTCAGGTCATAAGGCAATTACTGAGGGGGGTGGTAGTCAATATCACGAAAGTAGATTGTCGTATTCGTCCGAAGACACTATACTCCTCGGCAGTATGCGTCTGAGGACGGTCAGGACACGGTCTTGTTGCAACCGAACCTCGGAATTATGTCACCATTGAAGATGGGATAACAGACCAAGGGTAAGAAAGAAAAGGCAAACAAATATCTATAACTACAGCTGCCTCCGCATTAATTACCTCTCAACCAACTCTCTGGCCGCATTAATGTGGAGGTGATACCTGAACAGTAAGGAGGCAGCCTTACAACTGCCCATAAGAAGTTCTAGGAGGTGCTAGATGGGACAGAAAGAAATCCCCAGAACCCAACCTACACGTGTGTGGTGAGGATGGAACACAGAAGATGGTATATAAACTAAAAGAAGAACATGCCAAAAAAAGGATCGGAACATAAGAGAAAGAAAGAAGCATAGACTAAAGAGAAGAACGTGAAAAGTAAAAGAACTATATTGATTACCAGAAGAGAGCCGATCATTGTGCCAACTCTAAGCCTTCAATATACGTGAGGGTGAATCTTTTCATTCCACAAAAGTTAATCTAGTTCTTAATACCCACGCTCTACAAATTATATTGTTTGGGTCTATTTACGTGCGAACCCAGTATCGTTTTAGGTCGTTCCAAATCGTGTCCTTACAATACTTATAGCTCTAAGATGAAAATATAACTCTGGGATTCTTAAATATCATTTAGAAAATACAACAATGTTTTTAAAAAAAAACTTTTTCAGCATTATCTGTTTTACTAGTGTACTTCGTAATTAAAAGTTTGCAAAATCAATCATGCAAAAACATGTTGCATGAAAATTTATTACATACTATTATCAAATACAAATGTTCATGAAGATGAGAATATGATAACTTTTGATGGATATAAGTAAACTAATCCTCCATTTATTTTGACAGAAAACGTATTTAGAAAATGATCCATTTTTCATAAAACTTTTTTCTTTTCTTTTTTTAATTACTCATTTTGTTATATTTAAATGATCTTTTTATGCATATATATGTGTGTGTGTGTGTGTTTTGAAGAAGAAGCTTTTTTAAAATTTTTGAAAAAATTAATCAAAAGATAGACCGGAGAAGTAGTATTTTTAATTACAATGTCTAGCAAAAAGAAAAGGACTTAACTAAAGTAGTATGGAATTTATCGATTATAATAGTATTATTGTTAAACCTTCTTTCCTTTTATCATTGATGGTCAGTTTAAGGAGTCAATTTGTATACACTATTAAGATTTTTAGACTTGGATCATTCAATAAACCGTAAAAGAGAAATGTTTAACATTTTTGAGATTAGACTGGGGTCAAACTAAGATTGAACTATGATGATATCATAATTAATTTAATAATTATTTAAAATATAAGTAAATATATTAAATTAGTAAAAATTTAAAAGTTGCATAAAAAATCCAAATAAATATAGAGATCTTATAGACATTTCACATTAAATTAATTGAAACCCCAAAAAAATTAAAGTTAACAGATATTTTCCCATGAAATTAATTATTAAAAAAAAAAAGTAGCAACTTGAACAATGGGTAACATTATAAACATGAATTTATTAAATTAATATACAAATTGGTGGGTTTGTAGGATTTAAATTTAGAATGATCACTAAATAAATTAACCAAGTAACAAAGTAGGGAGGTCCAAAACTTCCTTTCCAATCTTGTGTGGCGTGTAAGCTGTAAGTAATCTAAAAAATAAAATAAATAAATAAATAAATAAAACAAAATCCCAATAGTTCACAACCACAAATCCACTAGTACCCACGTGAATGAGCTTTCAAATCTCACTTTTATCTCCTCTCTCATCTGACAACATTTTCTCAAATCCCATTTGTCTCTCCTGAAAGTGGAAACAAAATTTCGTTACAGTATCTTAAGTGCTGTTCTTTAGGTTTCCTTCTTAAGATTTAGCCATATGGGTATTTAACTAAAAAATAGACTTTTATCCTATAAGAAAAAATCTACATGACAAAATTTTCAAAGGGGAACCTAAGGAACAGCGCCTAAGTATTGTACCTAAGTTTTGTCCATACATGTGTATACATATGGTTTTAAAAATCGAATCGAACCAGCCGGTTCAACTGAGAACTAGACATTAATTCGGCCTAATTGCTTCAAAAATCAAAAATTAAAGAAAATGAAAGAAAAATTGGAAAACTCCGATTCAATTAGCAAAACTGAAAACTGGAGTAGCTAAACTGGTTCTTGTAATTGAAGAAGAAGAAACAAAATTGGAAGCCAATGAGACAAAAATCTTATATTTGTAGTAAAATGAAATGAGATTTGAGGAAAATTTCATATACTTGGGTGAAATGAGACTAGAACCTATGGTCTTGCCCATACATGTATATTCCTGTGGTTTTAAAAATTGAATCAAATTGGTCAGTTCAACCAGGAACTAGACATTAATTCGGCCTGATTGCTTCAAAAATAAAAAATTAAAGAAAATGAAAGAAAAATCGGAAACCTCCAGCTTAATTAGCAAAACTGAAAACCGGAGCAGCTATACTGGTTCTTGTAATTGAAGAAGAAGAAACAAAATTGGAAACCAATGAGATAAAAATCTTATATTTGTAGTAAAATGAAATGAGATTTGAGGAAAATTTCATATATTTAGGTGAAATGAGATTGGAAAAAACTTAGATTTGGGGGTGAAAAAAGGAAAATGAAGGAGAACTACTTTGTTGGATGAAATGAGAAGTCCATAAGCTTCAAGCTTGGCTACCATTTAAATTCTACTGAAGAACTTTGGTACTAGAGAGCCAAACTAATAATAATAACTAGCCTCATTACACGTGTTTTGTGTGTGAGATGAGGCATTTATTTATTTATTTTTGATGGTTTTTAGACCCCTTAAAAAACACAATTGGATTAACCTAGGTAATTAGCTAAGTTGTTACTTAGTCCAATTTAACAAAACTAGGTTATCACAATCAAAATAATCATATCATGCAAAGCAGTGAAAAGATAAATAATACAACGATATGATAACCCAGGAAAACTAAATCGGTAAAAACCTGAGGAGGATTTAACCTAACTATCCTCAAGGTAAACTTGAATCCACTATCTTGAAAGAATCGAAGTTCATACAATAAAACTTACAAGCCCCCATGCTCGACTTCTTATTGCTACCCACCAGTAGAACTTACTGACACAACAACGTGCAAGCTCCGAATCCATGGACTCCTTCTTTCTTGGATTCACCACCAGATACAAGCACACTTGTGTTTCTTTAAACTTCAATGGCAGCAACTGAGTTGATCATCAAGGTGTAGATAATATCTCTTCCTTGAAAACCCTAAGTTTGTATAAAGGAAAGCTCCTCCTGATCTTACAAGAGATTTACACAAACAGCAATATAAGCAATACTAAAACGTGGTTAGGGTTTGCCTTTTATACTTAGGACAAATTAGAAAACCCTAAACATTTTAAACAAACTAGGGATGAGTTGGAAATCTGCAGAAAAACACATTCTGCCGGAGATTCGATCAATCGAGCCAAAGCTTCGATCGATCGAGCCAGGCCGAAATGCATAGTAACTTCTGCATCAGCTCGATTCCAACTTTACATAAAAGATACAACTTTGAGCAAGTTTAAACACTACTAAACATATTGTTTTGATCATGGTTTGCCAACAATACATATTAGAGTTCTAAATACATAAAAACCTAAGTCTTTAGAACCTAACAAACTCCTTCTTTGCTAATCCATGACAAAACACAACTAGAAGCTCAAAGTTTACATAGAAAAACCGTTTACAAAACAAATGCTCATAAAATAAACTTGATCCTAACTACTATCTATCAATTGCAAGAGTAGACAGCAGCTCAATTGAATCAACCTGTATATTTCCTGAAACACTAAACAAAATGCATAATCCCATGTGTGGAAAATACAAGTAAACAAATTAAATTCTTGATTTCAAACAACACACAATAAAGACATATATCAATAAATAACTCATAAATATAAATCAATAAGCAATTGAAAACAAGTAACATATAAAGCAATAAAAGTAACTCCCCCTAACATGAATATCCCAACAAAAAATATGGCAAGAGCTAAAAAGATAAAATACAATGTGAAGCACCTAGATACAATCTAAACTTCACAAGCTCCAACCAACAAAAATACTTTCCCCCTGAAAACAAAACTCAACAAGACTTTACAAGAGCTTAAATATGTACTCCTCCTTTTTGTGACGAAATACCAAAGGGCAAACAAAATCCATCATCAAAAGGGAGGTGGCAGTAAAGATTCTCTAAACTGTGCCAACTCTGCGTGCAAAGCATAGATCTCATCGAGCACGTCCACCAAAATCTGTCCATGAGCTGCCTGAACGGTCAAGACATGAACCAACGTACGTCGAATGTTTAAAGCATCCGAAGTAGTTGGTGGAGGAACATCAGCATCAACAGCAGAGCACCACACCAGACGTCTCAGTAGCATCAGCACCTGTAGAAGAGGGAGAAGGGGAAACAGCACCAGATGACGCACCTCTATGACGCGAAGGATCAACTCTTAAGTGAGCAACACTCTACCTAAGAAAGGTGGCACCTATGGAAACAACAACATGAACAGGCTCACCAGAAGGAAAACCATCTAGACTAAGAAACAACAAAATTCTATGAATGAAAATAGGATGGATAAGCACATGCCTTATGGCAGAACTCCTATAAACCTCGTTCAAAGAACGAAGGAAAAAATGAGGGAAACTGATAAATGCACCAGAAACAAAAGCATACAAAAATACATATCGCTCTAGAAGGATGGTGTAGAGATGAGAAATAGGCCACAAAGAATGACACGCTATTCTAAAAAAAAGATAAGCAGTCTCGGTAAGCTCAGCAGACGTGATCCGAGGATCAGAACCCCACTAGATAGAAGACCCAATGATGTATGACATGACAATATTTAAGGGTGGAGACTCATCATAGGGATAGTCAGGCTCCCGAACAACTGGAATCTCAAGAGCTTCAGCCACTACCCGAGGAGTAATGGTGAACTCAACACCTTGTATCCAACTCCTAACAAGAGTGTTGGAATCATAGACGTGGCAAGAGAGATTCGAGAAGAACTCTCTAATCAGGATGGCCAGGGGTGGATGATCTATCTTTAAGAGGGACAACCAATCTCTAGACTCAAAGTTAGCCCTAATGGCTAGATCAATCTCATCTAAAATCACAGAACGCTCAGCCCAAATTTTATGTTTACTGTTCAGTTTCTCAAAGGCCTCTTTGCTTTTGTCATTCCTAAACACCTCACTGTTAGAGGGAGACTCAGAGGAAGTGGAGGGGGTCCTATGGGCTCTAGTTTTCCTAAGCATAGTGCTAGGATAAGGACCAAGACACAAAGCAAAAAAAAAAAAAACAAAAAACCAAGGGCAGATTGCAAGTTAGCACAAAAAAATATAGAAAAAAAATCTATATGATGCATGAACAAATTAAATGTAGTGATGCATGACCTAATGCAGTGCAATTAAGTTCATGTTCACAAATTTGGCTTGAGCATAGAGTTTCTAACAAAAAACTCCAAAATTTTGAAAAACCACTTGATCAATTTGTAATAAATGGATGAATTTAACATCATACAAGATAGATTTCAAAAAATAATGACCAATTACATCAATTCAACAAGCCAATTTCATCAATTGAAACCAATTTGAACAAAATCTCCAATTCGGATTCAAAACAAGCCCTAGAATTTTTGATTTTTCATAAAACCCCAAATTGATCAAATTGACCAACATAGATCATGAATACATCATTGTAGCAACAAAACCCATTGATCAAATTCATAAAACAAGGCTTGATTAATCAAAAATCCCAAATAGTGCATAGTTCGAAAATTACCCAAAAACCATGAGATTAATGCATGAAAATGTGAAAATAATGCAAAAGGAAGGGTAAAATAGACATACTGGTTTAGGGAGAGAGAATCCTTGCAAGAAATTTGGAGGAAAACGACAAAAAAATCTCAGTGGAGCCTTGCCTAGTCGGAGAGAGAAAAAAAAGTTTTGAAAAGTTTTGAAAAAGTTTTTTGAACAAGTCAAATATGAATTTTTTAAAACCTAATTCACGAGTTTCGATCAATTGAAAAACAGTTTCGATTGATCGAAACAAACAGAGGTTCATTAAAAAATTTTAAAACAATTTCAGAACAGTTTCGATCTATCGAAAAACAGTTTCGATCAATCTAAACAGATAGAGGCTTCCTTAGACAATTTAAAAGAATTTCGATCGATCGAAAAATAGATTGGATCAATCGAAACTGGCGGAGACTCACTAAATTTGAGGAAAAACACAGTTTTTGAAAAAACATTTAGGAACAACTCAAAGCATTGAAATTGAGGAACAAAATGCATGAGTATGTGATGATTTGATTTTCAAAAACAAGAATTGAAGCCCAAATTTCCCAAATTTTAAAATTTCTTACATTCTTCATAAATTTTCAAGCATCAAATCAATTTTGCACAAAACTCAAGGTATTTGCAAACTTGGTTGGTCAGACCAAAGACATACACAATAACATGTACAATGTTTAGCAAAGAGTAACTTGTATAGTGTGTGCAACTAGCAAAAGCTTGAGATACATGTAAGGTGATATGTAAATAAAAATTAATCACAAAGTCTACAAAATTCATCACATTGAATTTGAAAGAGACTATCACTTAAAGAGTTACATCATATAACTCCCACATCTCGTAGATTATAAGTTTGCAATCATGTAAGTTTCTTGATTTGACTCATAATATACACACCAATTTTATTTGATTCAGAAACTTATTAAAAAGTCAGGATAATGTACACACCAATTTTAATTATGTGATTTGGCATCAAGCCTAATAGTATATACCAATTTTAAGCATTAAGCAATTAAACCGAGGCTTCACCTTATATTCTTTTTGTGCATGTGCTATATTTTCTCGAGCACAAAATCTTACAATATGCACTAAGGTGTTCATGATTGGCTAGTGAACAGTGGTGAGATGGTTATTTATGCCTTTCTCTAAAAGTTCAAGTCCAACAGTCAAAAACATGTGACTTCAAGATCAAGTCAAAAACATGTGCTATACTTTCTCGAGCACAAAATCTTACAATATGCACTAAGGTGTTCATGATTGGCCAGTGAACAGTGGTGAGATGGTTATTTATGCATTTCTCTAAAAGTTCAAGTCCAACAGTCAAAAACATGTGACTTCAAGATCAAGAGAAAGTGATCAAAACCATAAACATCTTTCCTACACAACATGCACTACAAAGCTTCAACTAGTAAAGTGCAATAAGTAAGCTCATCAAGGCTAAACAAAGTACAAAAGACATATTATGTGAAAATAAATCCACCAATCTTGTTCTCAAAAACCAAGAAACTAGTACAAAACACAATTTGCTTTTTTTTTTTTTTTTTTTTTTTTTTTTTATTAAAAAAAAAAAAAAAAAAAAAAAAAAAAAAAAACACCTAGAATGAAATGCATGAATGTTATGCAATGCAAATCTAAGAGAAAAAAAAAAACACAGAACCAAAGAACAATGGTCACAAAGGGTAGAGTAATGAAGTACAAGGACCATGTCAGAAAGACTCAATTAGTTTGAGTCTTTTGCATCCAAAACCTTTTAAATGCACCATGAGCATTGGAGTTCTTATTCACATGTGAATGATTACCAACTCTAGGATTGGAATAAAGGTTTAAAACCTTTACCAATTCACCAATGAGTATCATAGGATCTTGAACTTGAGGTATAGGTACTTTTGGTTTGTTTGCTCTCTTTGCAGCTTTCAGCTTGTAACAGTTTGGACGAATGTGTCCAAACTTTCCACAAAAATAACAAACTCATGCAAGTTTATCATGTGACTTGTGGTAGGCTTCTTAGGTTTAGACTCTTTCAGATCAACCCTAATCTTCCTAGATGGTTAAAATTCTATGGGTTTGATAACCTCAGTCACAGGAGGTTTGACAGTTTCACTCACAATCTCACTCATAGAAGGTTCAGAAGAAGATAAAGGGACAAAGTTTGTGGAATGGGGAGTAGACACAGAGATGCTTTCAACAAAACCTAAACCAGATTTGTCAGAAGGAGACTTTTGAACACTCAGCATTTGATCAAGTTTAGAACTAGCAGATCTAGCAACAAAAAAATCAAGTTCCAAAGATTTAACTTTATCAAGCAACAACATATTCTCTGTAAGGTTGAATTTAATTAACCATCTTGTTGGCTTTATTCTGTGCTAAATTTGCTTGTATTTCAACATTTAGTAACCCTGTATTTAGGTGGGATTATTGTAAGGGTAGTGAGTGAGATAGAGTGTTGAAATGTTCAAGAGTATGCTAGAAAACAGATACTCGTGACTTGATCTCGTGGGTGACTTGCGGCTTCAAGCCGCCAGAAGCAGCACACGTGCCAAGCATGCCAGAAGTTGAAGTGTCATGCTAGCTGGATCACTATAGGACAAAATAGGACAACTGGCCGTTCTGTTATCTTGTAGCTGGATCTCGCGACTCAGTCAAGCCGTGAGGTCAAGCTGCGAGCTAGCCCTGTTTTGAAAAACCTGACTCTTCATATTCCATTCTCACCCTAGTATAAATACTCCTTATACCCACATATGAAAGAGAGCTTCCAGAGAGAATTTTGAGAGAGAAACCCTAGAGTAAAACAAGATTGATTCATCTACAATCTTTACATAAGAGTCTCTTCAAATTCTTCAACTCTCTTCTTCTCCATTGTTAAACTCTTGAGAGGCCTTTTACCAAAACATTTTCTCACCATATCCATTACTGTGAGAGGGCTGTTTAGTGTTCTGGGAAGCAGTTAGGAAGGAACCAATCTACATTGGTTGATGCTATGGTCAAGTAGCGGAATCTGGGAAGCTAGAAAAGAAATAAGTTCGGCGCAACCTCGTTGGAGCAAGAAGCTTGGAGGGCTTAGGTACACTGGGTAGATTAGGCTTGGAGGGTCTATTACTGTTCATATATCCCAACTATATTTTTTAGTGGATTACTTATCACTTGGAGGGCAGCGGAGAGGTTTTACGCCAAGGGATTCAGTTTCCTCTTCGATAATACATCGGTTGTTATCTTTGTGTTTGCATCTTCCTTTCCTTTATCTTTGCATTTTATTTTCTGCTGTGGATGTGATTTATAATTGGCTTAAATTGATTTCCAATTCTGTTTATAGTTTATGTTCATTTTCTGCACAATAGTTGTTCGTCATAAAGCTTGAATTAGTTATTTTGTATTTGGGGGTCTAAACGTTCAAGGGTGTTTTATACACTATTTGAACTTTCATTCTCAGTTTTCGCATTATTCAAAAGTTCATTAGCATCAAACAATTTTACAAGCAAATTCTTCTTATCAAGTTCAAGAGATTCAATTTTCTTCAGGCCAAGTTCAATATTTATAGCATCCTTTGCAGCAATTTTGCAAAGTTTGTTGTAGGCCTCTTGAAGATCTGCATCTTCAGAGAGTTCCCCATCAAAAGGGTTCTCTTCAGCAGATATGCTCTCATTGACTACAGTAGTAGCAGTGAAAGCAATGAAGTTTCCATCCTCGTCACAATCAGACTCATTATCAGAAATTTCACCATCACTAAGGGTTACAGCCATAGCCTTACCCTTAAACTTCAAATAGATAGGACATTCAGATTTCATGTGACCATACCCTTGACATCCAAAACATTGAGTACCTATAGAATTATTTGAAGATTGACCTACTTTTTCTCTAGGTTTATCATTATTGTTAACGTTAGTAGGATCATTCTTTCTAAAGTTTCTAAGTTCAATAGTGTTCGTGCCTCTTGTCTTTTTGTTACTATTCCTGAGAAAGTTTCTAAAGTTCTTGGCAAGGTAAGCAATCTCTGTAGCAGAGAGCTCATCATCAAATCCACCAACCTCAACATCATCAACTGACTTAAGTGCTATTAATTTGAATTTGTTAATTTTGTTTAGGTCCAACTCATAGGATTGAAGAGATCCTACAAGTTCATCAACAGGGATGGAGTCCAAATCCTTACTCTCAGTAATTGCATTCACCTTGGGTCTAAAGTCTTCTGTTAATGATCTAAGAATTTTCCTAACAATTTTAGATTGATCATAGATTTCATCCAAGTTAAAAGTAGAATTAACAATATCATTCAGTTTAGCATAGAATTCATCAAAAGATTCATCATCAAACATCCTAATGCTTTCAAATTTTGAAGTTAACTGCTGCAATTTATTGATTTTGACAGCCTTTGTGCCTTCATGCACAGTCTGGAGGATATTCCAAGCAGTATGAGCAATCTCAACATTAGAGATTCTCTTAAATTCCTTCATAGAAATAGCGTTAAAGATAGCATTCATAGTTTTCCTATTGAACGCAGCTGCTTCTCTTTGAGAAGTTTGCCACTCACTAACAGGATTAGTGGGTTTCTCCCATCCGTATTCAACGGAGTTTCAGACTCTCTCATCAATCAATTTCAGGAATGCTTTCATCCTTACTTTCCAATAAGTATAATTATTTTCATCAAAGTGAGGAGGAATAAATAGAGAGTGTCCGTGTTCCATGACAACAAGGGTCAAGGATCAGCTCAGTGATCAAAATATCAACAACAAGAGAGCAACCCGCTCTGATACCACTTGATGGTTTTTAGACCCCTTAGAAAACACAATTGGATTAACTTAGATAATTAGCCAAGTTGTTACTTATTCCAATTTAACAAAACTAGATTATCACAATCAAAACAATCATATCATGCAAAGCAGCGGAAAGATAAATAATACAACGATATGGTAACCCAAGAAAACCAAATCGGTAAAAACCTGGAGAGGATTTAATCTAGCTATTCTCAAGGTAAACTTGAATCTACTATCTTGAAAGAATCGAAGTTCATATAATAAGACTTACAAGCCTCCACGCTCGACTTCTTATTACTACCCACCAATAGAACTTACTGACACAACAACGTGCAAGCTCCGAATCCACAGACTCCTTCTTTATTGGATTCACCACCAGATACAAGCACACTTGTGTTTCTTTAAGCTTCAATGGCAGTAACTGAGTTAATCATCAAGATGTAGATAATATCTCTTCCTTGAAAACTCTAAGTTTGTGTAAAATAAAGCTCTTCTAGATTTCATAAGAGATTTACACAAACAACAATATGAGTAACACTAAAACATGGCTAGGGTTTGCCTTTTATACTTAGGACAAATTAAAAAACCCTAAACGTTTTAAACAAACTAGGGTTGAGTTGGAAATCTGCAGAAAAACGCATTCTGCCCGAAATTCGATCGATTGAGCCTAAGTTTCGATTGATTGAGCCAGGCCAAAATGCATAGTAACTTCTGCATCAGCTCGATTCCAACTTTACATAAAAGATACAACTTTGAGCAAGTCTAAACACTACTAAACATACTGTTTTGATCATGGTTTGCCAACAATACATATTAGAGTTCTAAATACATAAAAACCTAAGTCTTTAGAACCTAGCAATTTTAGTGGTCTTATTTTGTAGCAAAACAAAAATTTTTGTTTTTATTTTGTATATATAATTTTTATTTTGAGAATCTAATTTATAAGTGGATAAAATAATTTGAAAATTAACAAGAGAGTAGCTTCAAGAAAAAAAAAATCAACAAAAGAGTGGTCTTATTTTTTAGACATTGTTTTAGTGGGAGTTAGAGTTGTATTTTTACCGGATAATCTTTTAGTTTTGTCTCTACTTAAACATAGGGGTGTAGGGACATTTTTGAACCAAAAAAATGAAAAATATAAACAAGAAAAGTCTCTTAAATAGTAGTATAGATAATAATAATAATAAAACTAAATATATTAAAATTATTTAAATTCAAATATATATATATATAAACACACAAACATATTATACATAAGGTATGTTGGTCACATTATTTAACATATGTTATTTTATCATATATAATAAAATAGTTACATCAAGATAATTGGATTTTATATAACTTTTAGTCAGTTTTGTAAGCTATGAACTATCTTTTGAATCACTTAGCATTCTTTAAAGTTTAAACATTTTAGAACAAGAGTTTTTGTCAAATAATTTAAACATTATACAGTTAGGAGTATACTAATTGTTTTAAATGTTATGAAACTTATAAAAAATTAATTAAATTTAAATAATAATAAATGTCACTTTATAAGTTAATATATATATATATATATACACAAGTCAATATTAGAAAAATATTTAAAATATATATTATTTTCAAGAATGAAAAATACAATAAGAATCTCTAAATCGTATCCATAAAATCCACAATTGTTCGTTCGTCTTAAAAAAAGGGTATTTATATATGTAATTCTCCTAATGCAAAATAATGATTAAAAAAAAGTTTTGTTCTTAAAAAATAAAGAAGGCTTTTATTAAAAAATACTTATCGATCTATTTAAAAGAAAATTAAGAATAATCAGAGAAAAAATTGTTGCATTGATTATTTATGTAAACTTATCAACTTTTAGGAAAATATACCTTAACCACTTTGATTAATGAAAACTGTGTATGGTATAAAAGTAATAAGAAGAAAAAAATTTAATGCATTTTTCATTTACACAGTGGAAAACATTGACACTCTAGGAGTAACAGCATTGCTAGAGCACTTTTGTGTGGACTAATATTGAATGTGAATCAATGATAAGTGTGGATGCACTTTCTGGACATTTAGAAGTTTTTTCTAGGATTCTCTCATAGAAAAGAAGGTCTTTCCTAGGAAAATTAAGTCTACAATTGAGGCTGGTTAATTAGTCTTAAACAAAGACTTTTTTTTTTCCTTGTTCTTAATTAATTATTGGGTGTATGGGTTAAAAGAGAGGCTGTTTGCTTCTCATAATCTTTGGAAATGTGGTTAAATCATTGTGTTTCAGATTTTTGCGCCATAGTCTTTTCCTCCTTTAGTGTGGCTCGCACCGGCCAAAGACTTAAGTATATAACAAATGATTTTTTTTTTTTTTTTTTTTACAACTTTTTATATTTTTCATGAAAGTTGTATTAAAAATTTTCTAAAATGATCCAGTAATAAATGTTCTAAGGCTATTTTGGATATATACCATTGTCAGTTTCTTTAAGACCTTCTTTCCTCTCCCTCTATGTGTGTGTTAAAATATTTAGGATTCTTAAAAAAAAAAAAAAAGTTCTAAGGGTACCTATTAACATGATTCATTAAATAATACTACTTACTTTCTATGGTAATGGATTTTTGTGTTGCACACCGGATTGTCATCATATCCTAAGATCTTAATGGTTGACAAATTGTCATCCCGTCCATATTTTTAGCGTGTCATGTTAAGTTCGAATCTTGATCACCAAAAGTTTACAATTGACCCGGAAATTAGTGTAATTTTGAGATTATTATTGTTAGAGCTTTTTAATATTATATAATTAAAATGGATTAATATGACAATATAAATATAAAGATATGTGAGTTAATATGGAAGATAAAGAGTTAGTGAAATATTTAATCCCACATTGAAAATGAGAGAGACTCTTTTATTTATTTATTTATTTTAATTGTGGTGATTAATGGGTTGATATGTATTGGTTACAAAAATTAGCTAACCAAGGGTCTGAATCTCCTTAAAGAGAGCGAATGTCATGCCTCGGTCCAAATAATGTTGTCTTATTTCCATTATAATTGTGTTTGCACCAACATTAACATTATTAAGCACTAGTACTTATGTCATCCACCAGCAAAAAGGTGATTAAATTATAGAATGGTAATTGATGATTTTAAAAGAAAAAAAATATAGGTGGGTTTTAATTCTTTCCTCCACCCCCAATAATGGCCCTAAAATATTGAGCTAATAGAAATACAATCCAATTAAAACTATAACTTATTTAACAAAAAAAAAAAAAAAATGGAGGTTTCAGTTAGCTCAACTGGTAAAGAGTTTTGACACCATAATTTATAAATTATCTCACAAAAAATGAGTTTTTAGTTAGCTTAACTGATAAAAAGTTTTGACGCCATAGGTTATAAATTATCTCCAAAAAAAAAAAAAAAGCTTATATATGTATATAGTTGAATAAATACTTGTGTCTAAACTACAAGAAATTTAGCTATTTTCAACAGTTGAAACCATTGAAAAAAGTACTAAAACTGACGAAAAAAGTATTTTTGACAGTTGGAGTGAATGTAGAGAACTGTTATTAAAAACCATGTTGAGAATATTTTTCTACGGCCTATACAACCATTAAAAAAAGTTTTACTCTTTTATCACCAGGCACTTAACCGTTGATAAAGGGCATTTTGAGATAAGTTTCAACAGTTTGTAACTATTGAAATAATTATTTTTCATTAAAAAAAAATGGATGTGCTCTTTCACATTGATCAAAATTTAATATCCACATTCAAAATATAAACATTAATAATGACCAATTTCAAACTTTTACTACTGTAAGGGTGATAGGCCCAGGAGCGCATATATATATATATATATTGGGTCAGGGACCCAATCTGAGGACATGAATTGTCTGAGGACGGGTAAACACCTTCCTAAGAATCCGTGTTGGTAAGTAAAGAGGTGAGGTCTGATCATAACCATCCGAGAAGGTTGTCCGAGGAGGAATACTTCCTCGGCTGAGCAAAGCTGGGGTCAGAAGGTGTGGTCTGACACCAGGAGCAACATTTTGGACAATTCCACTGATGAGGATAAGTATCCAAAAGGAATAGGATAGAGGGAGGTCATGAAATATCTCAAGGGAAAACTACCACCACCGCATTAAATGCTTTGCAGTTAACTTTCTAGCTACATTAATGTGGAGAAGACCCCTAAACAGTGCTGCCTTGACTGCACCAACTCATAAAGGGCTTGAGATGGTGTCCAATGGGATAAGCACTCAAGTGGTGGCTTAGATGATCAACAGGTGGAGGGCCAAGATCGTCTAAAGAAAATTATATAATGTAAAAGATCCTCCATGGAGAGAGGAGGAAGAAGTTAAGAGAAAAACACTGTAGCAATCAAAAATTGAGCTTGTAACCGAACTTGAGAATCAATATATAAGAACTGATCTCCTCGAACCACACCGAGGATGAGTTCCTTTAGTTTAAATCTGTCTATCTTCATTTTCTTGTCATCAAAATCTACTTTACTTGTTATCTGATTCATTAAGGCCCAATTTTCCAATCCACTCTCTACGAATTCATTGTATTGGGTTTTTTGGGTCTAAATTCATCCACCATTTGGGCTAGGAATTCAAATTTGGTTCTTACAACTACTATAATATAATTTACAAAAGAAAAAATATCCTGGACATATTGTTATGAATTTACACAATTTGTGTGTGTTTTTGCCAAAGCAAATGTAGCAGTATGAACAAAAACAACCTAAGCTTGTCCCACATTTTCCTGCTGCTCCTCGCTACCTCTGGTTACCTATAGTAAGGAAATTGCATACAAAAACAGCTTAGATTTTGTATACAAAACCACTATTATTATAGAAAAAAGAAATAGAAAAATAACTAGTAAATAAGACCTTTACTTTAGAGAAACTTTAAATTACTTATTATGAAGCAAGAGCATGTGATTTAATATATAGGTAAGCCTAATCTATGGACCTATTAACTAAAGTATGGACCATTTATTTTAATAAGCCCATCACCTAAATAACTAGCCCAAAGAAAGTGTAGCCCAACAATGAATCCATTGTCTAGAACGTTAGTGCTTAAATGTCCATTTGGCTTGCGTCCGCGTCTAGCGCGTTGACTCTTTTTATTTTATTTTTCCTGGACCAGCGCTACTTGCACTATTCATATCTCATGAACAGTGCAAATAGGCAAATGCACAATAATTTCATTTATAAACAGTAATCAGAAAATCATTTTTTATTGTTTTCAGTTTTTAGCAAAATAAGCAATATTCAAACGCACACTAAATATCTGATGGCAATGTTTACCATGTTCACTCCATAACCCCAACTTGACATGTCTCCCAAAAAAAAATTACAGCTTATATATGTATAATTTTTTTTTTTTTTTAGGGTGTATATATGTATAAAGTTGAATAAATAATTGTGTCTAATTAAGAGTATAGAATTGGGTTAAATGTTATTGGTCATGTTTCATCTCTCTAATAAATAAATAAAGAACGAGCAAGAATATGGATATGTACATATCTAGATGTTTGATTCGTCTATTCAGCACACAAGTTTTTAAAGGATACTGGTTATTTAGAAGCATCATCTTGAATCAGATTTCAATAGTGACAATGAGAATGGATCCAGTAAAGCGAGTCTAGATTTCGGAAATAACTGTACAAAAGCCATATCCTGTGATGGTCCAATAGAGGAATTGAATGCTTCTTACAGGAAAACAAAGGTTCATGCATTTTGGAGCAAAATATATATATATATATATATATTTGATAAAACCAGAAATACAAGAGAGTTAAACCATACAATGGTTAATTGGCATGTCAGTAGACAACTTAGCTAGGAAGTTAACATCACCTGTTACAATCTTTGGAACAAAAACAGAGTGGCAGACCACATCAGTCTGAGCTAATCTATACAAGTCATCCACCAAAACCCTCTCCTGCCAATATTGTAACTATTAAAATCCCATCAGTTATATTGTATATGCGTTGACATTACATCCACTACCCATGTTCTAAATAATAAATTTGGATATCTATTGAAAAACAAAATAATGCACTTGTCTCTGAAATATTCTTTTTCAAAATACGGAAACTACTTATTTTTATAGAACTTTAAAAAAAAAAAAAAATTGATCCAACCAATATACTCTACCGAAGGATTCAACAAATTCTGATTATGTCCAAACTTGAAAATTATAATTCCCATCATTTTAAATTTTCTACAAATATTATAGTCAAGAAGTAAGGAAATTTATAAATGACGGGATATTAAATAATGAGGATGTAAATCCCATCATTTGTGTATTTAACAAAATTTTCATCCAAACACAGGGTTAACGGTATTTCCAAATGAATAGGTATTTCCAATTAATTCATTGGAAGAATTTAAACTATAAGCAATATTGATTAAATATTTTATGATAAGGTCCAAAATTATGGTTACTAAAATATTTTTTTCCCAATATGTAGCACTTTCATTTTAGTTTTGAATTATAGTATACTCAAGTTTTAGTATGGGTAATTTTGTGCGTTGGGACTAGCTTATAAGCTAATATTTTGTTTTTTTGGCTTTTATACGTATTTTTAAAACCTCACTTTTTCTTAAATTTTTAAAATACAAATATATTTTAGCACGTTTTTAACAAAAAATTTTCAACAAAAAACTAAATAAATTATTCCCAAACAAACAAAAATTGCAATTCTCAAATATACTACTGGACTTTTGGCATTACTAATTCATTGTGAGGCCATAAAATCGGGTTTCATCATATATTTTAATCAACAAAGAAAAGATGTTCATTGCCAAGCTATAAATAAATACAGTTCACAAAGTTCATTGACTTTTAGACTTAAAGTTTCCCTTGAAAGAAGGGATGTATTTTAGTACATAGAATCATATTGCATTGACACCATTACAATGGAAGAACCTATTGGTGATCTTAGGGGAGAAGACAACTAAGGTTTGGAGGAGATTTGCAAAGAGTCGAGACTTCCTTCCAACATTTCCACTACCCTACTCATTGATGGTCGGTTCGATGTGTCAGTTTGTATGCACCATAAACTCACTATTATCATCTTCCTTGCATTTTCTTCATCTCCTACATTTAAAAGGCCTAGCAGGCCTAATTCTTCATTTAGTTCAAGATGCTTATCAATCCAATGTGGAAAATATATCTCACTAGTAAAATCAACACTTGCATCAATATTCTTTCGGTCTCCTGCCATTTCTAAAACCATCATTCCATAGCTATAGACATCTGACTTGTGAGAGATTCCTTCAAAATTTCTACAAAATACTTCAGGAGCAATATATCCACTTATCTAGTAGTCCCTCTTGCACCAACCATTGATATCATACTCTTTTCTCTAGGGCATATCTTTGCATGGCCAAAATCAAAAATTTTTGGACAAAAGTTCTCATCCAAAAGAATGTTGTGAGGCTTTATGTCAAAATGCAAAATTTGTGTGTTGCAACCTCTATGCAAGTACTCTAAGCCTCATGCAATGCCAATAGCAATCTTGTATAATGTTTCCCATCCCAATTGATGATTAGAACTTGAAAGATTTCCTTTATATATGAACTTCTCAAGAGATCAATTAGGCATAAGCTCATAGATTACAGCTCTTTTAGATCCCTCAAAGCAAAAGCCCTTGAGAGTGACAATGTTAACATGGGAGGTCCTACTAATGCTTGCAACCTCGTTAATGAATTCCTCTCCATTACCTTTTGAATTATTCAAGACATTCATAGCCACAAAACTGCCGTCTTGTAACTTCCCTTTATAAACACTACCATAGCCCCCTTAGCCTAATTTATCATTAAAGGACTTGGTCATTATCTTTATGTCTGAATAATTGTATCTTCTAATAGTAAGAGGTCCACGATTCCTTAGAAATGCCTTGACTCTCTGATGAGTTACATTTTCCTTCTTCCAAAAACTAATACTTTTAATTGACGAAAGCTTTCTCCAGGAGCAGTAGATTATAACAATCAAAACTCCAGTTCTAGCAAAAGAAGTGGCTGTAATAAAAGAATCGAGGTTATGAAGTAATATGGTGACACGACAATAACTCAAACTACATGTTGATTATGTCTTGAAGCTCTATTGCATTTTCTTGTATTGACACAAGAATAATGACTTGGCATCCAGTATTATAAGCAGAATAAAGGATATATGTTTTGATGGATGGGAGATAGGGAGCCTTGGAGGAAAATCATGAACTATGAAAAATTAGCTATTGTACCGATGGATTTGATATAAACAAGTAGATGGTATTGAATTATAAAAAATGGAGCAAATGGAGCCATTACCAAAACTGATAACAAAACCTTATATCATTACATGAATAATACTCTAAAAGATTTGATAAAGAAACACTGTGAGAAGGGGTTAAAATGGGGTCACAGTTTAAGTGTTGAAGACATATTAGATCACTTCCATATGGAATCATTTCAGTTCTATAGAATAGGCTGTCCAAGAAAGCATGTAAAAATTAGTATCAACAAAAAAATGATTTGATTAAAGAAGTATGTTACCTATCCCCATCACTTTCACCCTTTTACACCCGGTATCAGAATCTGCAAAGAACATTGCCATTGGTTGAATAATTAAAAAAGAAAAAAGTAATTTATGCAACATATTGACAGAGCAAAAATTGGTATTCTTTGAAATCTCAACAGTATTTAACAAAGAGCAATGAACTTCGGTCTACAATTATCTGATATGGATTTTATAACAAGAAAGTTCAATCTATTTCTATTTTCCTAAAAGGAGCCAATCTGAGTCTACTAAATCTAGTGCTGCAGAAGAGTGGTATGTGGATTGTGGCATAGAACAGAATAGCAGCAAGTCATATACATATATTAAGAATAATAAACGCATAGAAACCAACGAAATTTATAAGAATTTTTGCTAATTTGAAAATTCCCATGTCAACACCTTTTTCCAAATTGGCACAATGAATAATCCCTCTACTATAACAATTGGAACATTCATCAAACACATAAACTCTGCTATAAAACTCTCTGTTTTATTGTTTCATAGTAACATGATATCAGGGTGAGAGATCATTTCAAAATTGTACTGTCTCCCACTGCTCTTTAGTTGGGTCTTTGGAGGTATTTTAAAAGTTCTATTTTTTATAACTACGCAAAATGCGCAAACTACTTTCTGGGTGTGAGCTATTTCAGAATAGGAAGCCCACCAGTAACAAAGTTAATTGTATTTCTAATACACTAATCCTGAATGTAAAGGATTTACTATAACATAAGAATGTAAAGAAATTTATATGCAAAGAACTCTA